>NW_025422796.1:0-64080 GCF_020497125.1 Mauremys mutica
GACACTTATTCACAAAGCTGGGCAGAGACCAACATGCTGTTATGGACTGGGATGTAGGTGGTCAGGTCTAGTGGGGGACAAAGCCAATGGTCAGCACTGCCAGTTACCAAAGTCAGGAGTCAAGCAAGAGTCAAGGTCAGAAGTCAGAGGTCAGGGTCAGAGCCAGGACTGGTCACTGAGGACTGGAGATGGGGCAGAAGGAGAGGCAAGGATCAAGCTCAGTGGGAACAGAAGCAAAGGTGGCGGTAAGGCAGGAACCAGGAACGGGGTTGGGTGCAGGAGGCAAGCACAAGCAAGGTGCAATGCAGCCACAACAGGAAACCACCTTGTTGCTCAGACAAACTTCCTTTTCCTTCTCCTGGCTTAAATAGCATAGTTGGACCAATCAGTGGAGCCAGGCGAGCCTCCAATTAGAGGTCCCATTGGTGGTGCCTTGGCTGGGGCTATACCCCTGGCAGCTTCCCATCCCACCTGGTTTTAGTAGTCATTGGATGGAGGCCAGGATGTGGCAGCTGTCTGGGGACTCCCAGGGCTGGGTGCATAGCCTGGGACATTACACACACTCATTTCACAGAGACTATTGACCAGCTGTCAGATACTTGCACTGGTTAAATTAAATCAATTAAATAACAACTTCAGTTAAACCAATGCAAGTTTTATATATCAGCTAATCCTTAGTCATCATTTTAAAGTGATAACTTCTTTAAATAATGCTAAATTTGGTCAAGTCTGATTTCTCTTGGATGGTTTTCTGTCCATTGCAGTGACTTTATAGCTAAAGCTATGATGATGATTTGAACATATAAGACAATTATGCATATAGAAATCACACAGAGTTTGTACAGATTGTTATGGGGCTGAGAGCATAAGGAATCTACATTCTCTGCTTACTTCATCCTGTAAAAGGATATAGTTACAAACAGATGACAAGAGGCTTATTTCAAAAGGTGCCATTCCTGGTTTGTTCTATTCCTTAAAGCAAGACAGGGCTGAAACAAAGACTATTCCTTTGTTCGGAATGTGAAAACCTGGAAGAGGAGTTCTGAGACGAGACTGATTATTTACTCCCACTGTAATGGGATGGAGGTGGTTGGGCAGATAATATCAAGAAATTCCTTTGGAATAGGTTGTGTGGTTTTACTGTGGCTTTAAGAGAATGAATAGACTCTTCAGGGAATTCAAGCTGACAGTTGGTTTTAGGCTAGGTTCTCAACCCACGGCCCATGGGCCACTTGCAGCCCAATCAGCACATAGCTGCAGCCCATGTGACATCTTCCAGGCCATACAGGTAGTATATATATTGTGTGGATTGTTCACCTGAATTTATGGGCTAGTTTTACTATGACTCGCCACGGACCTGATCAGAAGATATTTTAGGTTCTTGTCCCAATTCAGGCTACAGGGATTGAGAACACAGAGAATTCAGTATCATGAGAGGACCAACTTATTAAGATCTTTCTTAAAACGAATGAAAGAAGAATAAATGTTACAAAACACAGAATCACAGAGAAGTAATACAATTCTGTGACCCCTGGAGGTAACATATCTATTCTAAAAGACTACTTAAGCTAGCATATTCACACACCCTTCCTTGAAGACCTGGTAGTAAGAGACAGAGGACCAGTCTCGTCTCTGGCATGCCCGAGGAACTGATGGTCCAGGCTTCCGAAATTGGTAGGGATTAGGTTCAAGTGTTGAGTAGCTAAGCTGTGCTGCAAAGCTGAGCTGATAGCTTGATAGAAGATAGGAAAAAGAGACCCCCCTGAATGGTTGTTTGCCCTGTTATAGGGTCCTGGTACTGCCCACTACCACAATCTAGGCCCAACCTACCATGCCCAAATCTTATTTCCTCATCCACATAAATCTTCAGGTACACTAACTTTATAGGTTAGCATATTATGACATATACGTATTAGTATCGATTATCACATTCCTGAAATCGTTACCCTTGGCCTAACTCATGACTTCCATGTCCCGCAGTGTGCCCTGCAGTTACCAGTCTGCTCCAGACCTAAGGTAAACAGATTCAGTTCTTTGTTCGGTTCCCCATTCAGTTCCCCAAAATTAAGGGGGGAGACTAGTAGGCCAAAGGTTGCAAACACTCATACTGACATGCTCTAGCTAATCATACAGGATACAGGCCTGTAGGTTACTTGCATTACAGCCAACTATTATGGATAACTCTTATGAATATCATAAACTGGCATTCAACATAAACAAAACCCAAGAAAATACTATGATTCACTAATAATAAGATATGATAAAATAATATGAATCAAACCAAAAGAAAACATATTGTGCAATATAGCATGCTAGAAAAGTGGCTTTATGGGCTACAGGATACAGCCCACATAACACAGAGAGCTACACATGCGGCTCACAGTGGTAAATAGGTTGAGAACCACTGGGAGTGATATAAAGCATCTTAACTAAGGTCAGTATCTGTTAACTATGTAACTAATGAAGAGTGTGGTTAAATTACTAGCAATTATTAAGACTAGGGGATTACTTGAATATAAAAACAAGACAGGCTGGAGGCACTGGATAAAAAGTAGAGCTGGTCAGAAATTTTTTGACAAAATATTTTTTTCAACAGAAAATGCTGATTTGTTGAAAGTGAAACTTTTGATAGGAAGGATCCGTTTTGAGGAATTTCCCATTTTCAAATTTTTTTTAAAAAGAAGTTTTTAAATTGTCAAAATGTCTTGATTCAACCTTTTTTAAATGAAAAGTTCTGATGTTTAATTTGAAACTTTAAATTAACAACCTGTTTCAAAATTTTAGGTTTAAAAAAAAAATTTAAAGATCAAAATCAAAATGAAATGTTTCAACTGATCCTATAAAAAAAATCATATTTTTAGTTCTCAAAAGTTTTCAAGATTCTGACTTTGTCCCAATTCAAGATGAGAAAATTCTTTCAAAAATTCTCATGGGAAAACTGTTTCCCACTGAGCTCTCATAAAAGATCAGGATGCTTCTCATTGGCAGATAGGACAGCTTGGCTTAATGAGACAGACTCATTACTAGGGAACTCATGCAAAAGTGGGGGAAGATCAAGGATACTGTATCATGTAGGATCCATATAATACTAGTAACATAAGGTTATAACCTGTCTAATGGTGATTTTATAAAGAGTAGTTTGAGGCATGATCATGCATTTCTAATTATTTTAATTATTTTTCTCCATTTTTTCCTCTAGGAAAAGGGAAACAACCTATCTTCCAACTTTAAGAGAGGCAGAAATAGGAGAGGTATCCTGATCTAGCCGCTTGGTCAAAAGTGAGGGAATGAAGAGATCCTTTCCCAAAAAGTGGGTCTGGTATGATAGTCATGAATACTAGGAGTATGGGAGGAGCATAAAGACTAAAATATAGGTTATATGTAAGTACAAGTGGTTATACTGCTAACAAAGGAAAAAATAGTTTTAAATGCACAGGTCTCTGAAAAATAAATGATCAAAACTAATGAATAAGAGTCATAACAGTTTCATATGAGCTATTCCCATTTTCATACCTCATATCTCATCAAAGTTCAAAGAGGCTCCTTTGAAAAAAACAGCTCCTGTGAATCTAGTGTTCTTCAAAGACACCTATGCTGTATTCTAAGGATTATAGTATGGCTTGTATCTATACATATGTGAGTGAGACTCAAAAGTGCCAGTTTCTGATCTGAAATATCTTGGTAGTTTCACCATTGTCATTGCATTGATTTCAATGCAATTTTCTAGATTTATCGGCTGTAACAAAGATTGCTTAATTTTGCATATTCTTTGGTATTAAGAACTAAATCATCAAGAAATGTTGGGAATTTCAATCTTTCTTGGAAAGAAGCTGTGTCACATGAGAAATTTGAAAAGCAGAGAAATTGCTAGGAGACAGTCTGAATGTAGTCTGTTTTCATAAGAGTACAGTTGTAAAATGTTGTACTACTCTGCCTCCCACCAACTCTTTAAAAACTATTGAAGGTTATCATTTAAAAATTGTCTAAAAAAAGACATTTAATCTCATAATTTTCTTCTTCTAGTTTCTTAGCACGTCCTAGTTTCATTTCCCTCTGATAATCTGGTGATGGGCGATCTTACAAACCTGGATAGATTTCAGACACAGGCTGGCAGCCCTCTATTGAGGTCAGGAACAAAACATATAGGGCCAGATTCTCAGTTGGTGTAAATCAACAGAGTTCCACTGAAGTAAATGGAGCTATTGTGATTTACACTGGCTGAAGCTTTGGCCCATAAAACCTAATTCTGACACGGAAACTCCCATTGACCAAGATTATACCAGCCCTACCTCCACAGGTTACAGTTGTTTTATTCAAATGTACCAGGACAACACTTTTAAGTGGATTAGGAAATATTTAAATTAAAGAGTCTGGATGGAAACGTTATGATACTGTCTTTTGGAAATTTATTGGAACAGCATACTCTCTCTCCATGCCCCTTTTTCCACTTTGGTGCATTAAGTTAGTGTTTAATCTGTTTGAATTAAACCTTTTGCTTCTATTCTATGGTAAACTATTTGTTCTCTAAAAATATTATCCTTTGATACAGACAAATGAGACATTTCCCGAATTTGTGGGAAAATGTGAACTCACTTTTCACCCATAGGCAGTGTATATGGGTGGCGGAGCTTGATCAACATTAATCAGTGATATTTCTTGTGAATTCATGCACTAATGAGTGTTAGCCCATTCCATCATTTCCACTGGCTTCAAGGCTTTTATTTGCTGCTCCTTCTATGTAAGTAGACTTACATTTCATCTGGAACAGTATGATACTTATTTTTTTTACAATGCCCAGCAGATACAATTAAACTAGACAAGCTAAACTTTATTAAAAGCATATGCACTAGCTTCAACTCTTCACATTCACCTTCTTGTTCTTCACTGGTCTCACCTCTTCTAGCTCTCTCCAGTGCAGAGGGCCAAACTCTGATCTCATTACACTGGTATAAATCTTCAATAACCCTGTGATAGAGTTCACTCACCAGCATAGCACCTCCTTCTGGTTGTCTCAGGGATTAGCTCTCTCAGCCAGTGCACCCCCTCCTCGTGATGCCTCTCCCGTGACCTTCTTTGCCTGCAGAGCTGTCTCAGCCCAGGAACCGCAGCATCCTTTTCATGACTCAGCCCTCTGGCAGTGTCACCATCCATGTTTCCCCCATTCCGGGGGGAGAAAGAGGGAGTATCCCAGTTCAACAGTACAGCTACTTCCCCAGTGGCAAGTGAGGGGGACCCAGGCCCACCCACTACTCTGGGTCCTGACCCAGGGACTCAGTAGATAGCAGCCTCCTGTTCCCCTGGTCCCTACCAGTAACTACTCTGTCCAAGGTGCTACTCTTCCTGCAGCCCAGGGGTACAAGGTTCTCTCTCCTTGGGCTCCCTGCAGCAACTGACTGTCTCTGGCCCTGCAGTTCCTTTTTTGTAAGCCCGCTGGGCTCTGAGTGGCTGATCTGTGCAGCCTTTCTCCAATTGGCTGCTCCTTGCGCAGCCTCCCAGGCTGCTTTCAACACCTTCCTTTCTGGTGTGGAGTGAACACCCCATCACAAACCCCACTAAAACCAATTGAATTATAACATCTTTACAAAGATTAATGGAGATCAGAATCTGGTCCAACATGTTTTATGAAGGGAATTATTTAAGATACTGTACTTTGTAGCAAGTCTGACTGAAGTCATCTGGTTCTCTTCAGTAGATAAGTTCATACAAAAATGGTAACTTTGGGTAGGTGGACTGAAAGAATGGATCACTCCCTGATTCAGCTGAAAACACATTGTCGTCTATTAACATGGAGGCCTAGCCTCATGCCATCTGCACTTTCACTACATTTTTCAGTGTGCAGATGTTTTTGTCCTGCTTTCTGAAGCAGTTCACCTTTGAGCAGAATACCTGTGGAAAATGGAAGCCCTAAAAGCAAACATTTTAAGTGACAGGAGCAGGAGTTTGCAATGTAGCTGGAGGTTAGACTAGAAACTTCTATGTGTTCTTTACTATATCAGTTACTGCCACGCCTGCTCTGATATTAGTATTGACAGTATTTTATCAAAGCCATGAATTCTAATATACAAACTGTTCTCTTATTTGAATACATTTCTTTTGAAACTTAAGCTGACATTTTGAAGAAAATATATTTGATTTAATTTTGTTGCTTCTCTTCCTAAAATGTTTACAAGAGTAGACTTTAAAAGCTACATACAACATTTTTACAGGGAGGCTTAAACCACAGCTATTATTTATATCAACATACAGTAATTACATAACTCCAAAGGAATGGCACTATGCTATTTTAAGCATTAAGGCAGGACATGAAAGACGCTGTCTAATATGTTTAGGCAAGATGCTTAATGTCTAATGTCTTCAGCCATTAAGAGGATCACTCGCTGTTTAAAAATATATTGTTGAAATTTCTGCAAGTTCTTTCTATATGAAGGGATTAATTTCACAATTTAGTGCTTTAGTTGAAAGCCCTTATGCTTTTTTTTGTCCATCATAGTAACGCTGAAAGCATCCTGTAAGTTCCAGTCACCATAGAGTATGTTTTTGCTATTAAAATAATCATCTGTTTAAAAAAAAAATAAAAACTACAGCTATTTTGTGTGCGCGCCCTTTGATTTTTCTCAGCATAATGCCATAGCATTATACTGAGAAAAATCAAAGGGCACACTCACAAAATACACATAGGAGAGAAATTTGGCTCAAGATGGCATGGAAATCTGGTGCCTTATGCAAAATGGTAATTGAAAGATTTCCAAATAGCTATGCCCCATATGGTTATATGAATGGAGGAAGGGACAGAAGAGAGTACTTCTTTCCACCAGTAAAGTTTAGTGAAATGTTGGCAACATAATTTGACATTTAACAGTGGTTTTCAGTGGATTTTTTAAAATCTAATACAGTTTTTGCTAATTGTAGTATAGTACTACAGTTTCACAGGCCTTAGCCTAAACAACTATCAACTGTAGTATATTTGTCCCTTATGTCACTGTCTAACTAAGACATTTCTGCATTTTTTAAAATTTAGTTTCAAACTTCTTTTACTGCTTGTGAAAGCTGCCAGTTTGACTGACATCCGGGGAGTCCGAAGCCCTCTGTTAACAGTTACAGCAACAGTAGCAGCAGTGCATCACTTTGATGCCTTGTCACTATGGGCTGGTCTACACTACGGGGGAAAATTGATCTAAGATATGCAACTTGAGCTATGTGAATAATGTAGCTGAAGTCGAAGTATCTTATATCGAATTACCTACCGTCCTCACGGCGCGGGATTGATGTCCGCGGCTCCCCATGTCGACTCCGCTACTGCCGTTCAGGTTGGTGGAGTTCCGGAGTCGACAAGAGCACGTTTGGGGATCGATATATCGCATCTAGATGAGACGCGATATATCGATCCCCGAGAAATTGATTGCTACCCGCCGATACGGCGGGTAGTGAAGACGTAGCCTATGTCTCTACCTTGACCCAGAACTAAACTGGAATCTTCATGGCAGGAGTCTCCATACTCTACCAGTCTTTGATCTCTTTGTTGAGACTGCTAGAAAGGGAACCAGTTAATGTTGGGGTTTGGGTTTTCTGGTAACATTCTCAGGTCAAATTAATCAAGGGCTAATAGCTCAATTGAAGTATAGGTCATTTGGGTGACCATAAACAATGCATTTACATAACTTCAAATATTTGGGGTTAGTTAGGCAAGTGGAAGAGTAGACTGGGAATTCCCAGGCTTTCTAAAGTTTGTGGGGTTTGGGTGGGGAAAAAAAAAGAGGTTATTTAAACCTTTAACTTCAGGGTAAAAGCTCTTACTTTTTAGGAATAAGAACTCAGAAATTCATTAGAGAGCCATAGGGATTTAATCCAATATAGATAATCTCCTAATTTGGGGCCTGGGGAAGAACTAAACAAAGGCCAATTAAAAGGATCAGCCAAGATCTATATTGTATGCACTGGCCCACATCCTAGGGTGCAGTGCAGCACAGCCTATTTGTACCTCACCAATTGTAGATTCTGGACCTTAAGCCATTGTAGTTGTCTATTGGAAGATCACCCAGTGTTGGGATTCCTCTGGTAGTCTAGAGCCAGCAGAGTGGCTCCTATGCCACCCATTCCCACCAACTTCTGGATACTGGTGTGGAGGGTGAAGCTGTGAGGGAGGATAGCTGGGGTTTCCATACACTCATTGATTCTCACCTGCAATAATGGCTCACTAGGGCTATTGGCAGATGGTGTAAAATAGAGCAGCCTAAGTTACATTAGAGGATTTGCCCAGCATATAGCATGGGGATGGGTACACCATAAGACAGTGTTTCCCAAAGACCTGGGAGCTGCTGGAAGCGGTGCAGGCCGAGGGACGTACTGGCCACTGCTTCCAGCAGCTCCCCTTGGCCTGGAGCAGCGAACCGCGGCCAGTGGGATCCGCGATAGGCCAAACCGCGACACGGCAGGTAAACAAACCGGCCTGGCCCACCCGGGGTTTTCTCTAAACAAGCGGCATCACAAGTTTGGGAAACACTGCCATAAGAACCGGGACAGAACAGAATATATAATGGAATAGAGAATCAGAGCCGGGCAAAGGCCCATCCCTATTCTGGGCATAGCTCTGTGCTCCTCAGCTGTCGCCAAGGATCTTGGCCATTCTGCCCAACCAATAAAGAGTTCTGCCAGTTCAAATCTTAACAATGAATTCCATTATTCAAATTCAATTCAACAATCTCAAGCCTGGTCTTGGGACATATTTACACTTTTACAAGAAGTGTTTGCCCAGTTTTAGTCAGGATTTCCATGGCATTTCTGCCAGGCTCTTTAACAGTGAGAGCAATCTAGTGTTCCCCTGTTCCATATATTATGGGAAGGAACCAATAACTGTCAGGAATCTGTGGCTGTGAATCGCCATAGGCTGTGGGGAGTTTCTTTGGGGTGTTGCAGTGGATAATCTATTCTGGAGAGGGGAAAGGAGAGCTAGGGTTCAAGAGTTGGGGATAGTAAGAGTATTTTAGTGAGGGATGAGAAACTGAAGGAACTGGCTTATTTTCAGTTCCCCATTGCAGTTCAGATGTTGAAGAGCTGGATTGACAACTCTGAAAAATGAATTGATACATTTCAGGCAATGACATATTCAAGTGTCCCTACTCTGTCTCACTAATGTACTTAACCATCTGCTGAAGGGACTGCCTTTACTGGTGCATGGGAGGTTAATCTCTAGGCCCATACAATCTTTGACCTCTGCTGCAATTGGCAGGAACACTACCAATTGCAATGATTATTTCTTATTATGTACACATCTTCCCACTGGGAAATGGATGGAGATAGCTAGATTGTTTCATGTGCTTGTAGTAATAAACAGCTACCAGGTGACAATGGCTTTCATTCACTGTTGAATATGCATTGGTGACCTACAGCTGAAAAGCCATATATCCCATTGGCTGTGACCTAAACTTTCCAGTCCTTAGTCTATTCTATATAGGTTCTTAGATCATGCTGATCTCCATAGTATCTGAGCGCCTTGACTTCAGTTATATTACTCTGACAATTCCGGCATATTGTACAGTGGTAGAAATCATGTGACATAATTATTTCTGTGTAATGGTAATTTGTCATGAAGTGGGAATCTTCTGTTCATTTTTTATGAATCCTAGGCATGCCTCAGTTTCCTTATGTATATTGCATTGCTACCCTGTGGGTGCAAAAGGGTTAACACTGCTCCTGGAACAATGCAGGAGACAGGAGATGTGTGGGTGGAATGACTGGGTCATTAAGGAATGCTTGAAACCGACCCAGATCAACAGAAGATCCAACAAGACAAAAAGACCCCCCCAACAACTGAATAATCAACACCTAATCGCAGGAAACTCCAGCAGGCAGAGGGGACCCAAAGCACCCTGTATTCACACCCTACACACTATTGTAATAATCTTTGTACTAAATATGCTTTATGACTTAAAAATTCGCTGATCATTAACATTCTTGCATGATGTATGTACATGATGTGTATGAAGAGTTATGAATATATGCTGGAATTACGTTTAATGTGTGTGTCAACCAGGCATGTCGGGGGAAGGGAGGCTGTTAAACAGGTTTATCCTAAACAAAGGAATGTATGTTTACCTCAATTTACATATAAGCAGTAAATGGTCCCATCAAAGACAGCAGGAGGAGGAGATGACAGGAAACACCACAATTTGCATTTCAGCAAATATCAGTGGAGGAAGAAAGAGCACGGAGCTTCCTTCACCACCAGACTCCATGTTGTCTTCTGCGCAGCTTGAATGAGCTTTACTTTGAGGGATAACCTTCAGAAGACTCAGAGTTCCAGGGTAAGAGGTAACACAACCCCACACTAGTCTGGATTACATCCTAGAACATTACAGTGGTGCAGAAAGCAGGGACTACACTTGCTTCTGTATTCTGTTTAGGCTCCTTATATTAAAACCCAAAACACTCGGTAGCTTCTCTCCTGCCTACATCTCTGCCCTGATCTCCGTCACTATATCCTCTGCTCAAGATTCTCTCCTGACCACTTGTCTTCCTGTCACAGCCTTTCACAAAACCTTCTACATCTGGAACAACCTCCCAGATAATCCGATATTCTTTTCTCCTTTAAGAAATGTATGAAAACTCACAGGTTGTATGAAGAAATCCAGCTGCTGTGACCATGTTCTTTTCTATTTTGAATTGTGCCTTTAGGTTCAAATCCTGAAGTCTTTACTAGGCAAAGCTCCCAAAGAAATCAGTGGGAGCTTTACCTGAGTGAGAACTGTGTGATTTGTCCCTTAGGACCAGGGAATTGTGTTTCATACACGGGGAATCAACTGTTACAGAACACCAACAATCTATATGCTGCTATCAATAATGTTTATTTTAAAATGTCTGTCTAAACTAGTGGTGGGCAATCTGCAGCTCGTGGCCCGTCAGAGTAATCTGCTGGTGGGCCACGAGAAGTTTCTTTACAATCATTGACCGTCTGCAGGCACGGCTGCCTGCAGCTCCCAGTGGCCGCGGTTTGCCATTCCCAGCCAATGAGAGCTGCGGGCTTCAGCTCCCCTTGGCTGGGAACGGCGAACCACAGCCACTGGAAGCTGTGGGCAGCTGTGCCTGTGGACAGTCAATGTAAACAAACTGTCTCGCGGCCTGCCAGCATATTACCCTGACGGGCCACGTGCAGCCTGCAGGCTGCAGGTTGCCAACTACTGGTCTAGACTCAACTATATAGTTAAATTTTGATTCTTACATACTGAATAAGAAAACAAGAGTTTTCATCTCTACATGTAATGACCTGTATCAAACATTGCCTTATATTACTACTAATGAATCCATTCAATTTCCACAAATAATAATGTGGCAGTGAGTCTAGTCATTCAAAAATTGTACAATCACCCACAAACTTAGGCAAGAGAGGGAGAAAGAGACACAAAATTTTTGCCACAAAATAAATTGAAAAGTCCACTATGCAGACACAGCATGCCCTTAGGCTCAAAAGAAGTAAGCTAGCTGTATGTTAATAGGAAAGAAAGCACAGTCCAGTCTCTGCCCCCTATAAATCCCACAAACTCCATGGCTAGCTTGACCCATATTCTGCTGCAAGACACCTGGCTGATGTGACACTGAGTGTAGCAGATTAGAAATGCTGCTGCAGCAACTTCAGATAATTTTGTTAAAAATGAGATTTTTACTAAATTAAATATGAAAATTAGTAATACAATCAGTACCATATTCCTTGTGTTGTTTAATTTTATGTTGCCCCTAATTTTCAATATGCTGTGTTGAAAAGTTATAACTGCATTGTAGAAGGGTTTTGGAGGACTGCGGGGAGAGGAGACACAAACTATCTCCTGGCATATTTAGACCACTTTGCCACAGTTATATGGTGCAAACTGGCCTCAGTGGACTGGAGAATCTGGCCCTCCATGAATTTTGCCTGTCTTTCTGTTTGTGAAATATCTGTGACTAACTTGGATGTTTTCCACAGTTTTTCACCATATGATTTCTATGAATAAAATTTGCATTTGTAAGTTATTTGTGGGCAGTTTGTTTTTAATTTGAAACTTAAGAGGATATTTGTTTTGATTGGACACATCATATGATGTTTCTGTTTTCTGACTAAGGACCCTGCAAAACACTTAAACGTGAGTCAAATTGACTTCTTTGGGACTGCATATGTAAGTAAAGTTATTCACATGTGTTTTCTGGGTTGGGCCTAGGTGAGTGTGTCACGCTGTCTAGAGTGGCTCACAGCTGAGAGTGTCAATCTCAGATCAGACTGTCAGAAAACAGGGCAGACACCCCAAACTGGTGGTGTGTTTTATAATTAGATTTCACCAAGCCAGTAACAAATGTAAACTCTTGGATCACTACATTAATCTTACCATGTAGTCCCAGACAATCCTCTTAGGCCCTCCAGCCTGCCACCCAGACAAACTGGACTTAGTGATAAACCAAAAATCACATCGCATCAGGTTATTCCCAACCCCAAAGGATCAGCCGCTTACTCCAGATCAATTGGTGCTCTCTGGATCTCACACCAAAGACAATATTCTATAGTAAACTAAATATAGGTTTACTAGTTAAGAAAAAGGAATGAGAGTTACTGAGAGGTTGAAGCAGATAAAATATAACAACAGGTGAGTCAAAGTTTATAAGTCCAAAATTATAGCAGTTGATGTAATAAACTGGTAGTTTCCCAAAAGTCTTTTCAGGGAATCCAGATGTTTCTGGGGATCTCCACTTCACATTTAGTATCTTCCCTATAAGAATCTAAACAGTCAGAGATTCAGGATCATTCTTTGAATCCATATTCATATCTTCTCACAGAAGACAAGCTGACAGTCTCTCTGAGCACGTGCGTTTTCCTTTGATGCCGATGAGTAGGAAATGCAGACTGAGTCTGTGAATTCCCATGGTTGAACACAATGGCCCTCGCTCTGAAGTTAGCACTCTTCTTCATTTACATTTCCAAGGTTCCAATTGCATTTGATGGGTAACTTAATTCAAGGGTATACACAAGGTAAAAGGTAATGTAATAGCAAACAACAATCCTTCATTAGTTTTCATGAAGTTTACACATCAAGTACATTCTCATTTTAACACACATTTTGGACTAGGGTTAATTAGTTACAGGGATATTCATATAATGTGATAGCAATCAACAGGTTATAGATAAGTGAAGACAATATCATTAAACATTTCCTTTCAACTTAACTAACACACAAGTGAACTGGTCTGATTACACTAACTTTTTGACACTCCTTTGATTTCTATTAGAATATGAATGAATTAGCCTGCAGCCCTGTCCTGAACTGGCACCAAGATAGACAGCATCACAGAGTGCAATTCTCAGGACTTGTCTACATGAACAGTCAGTACATGGCAAGCTGGGGTGTAAATCTACAGTGCACTAGCATGCCATACACTAACTGTCTGTGTGGATCCATTTCAAAGTGGAGTAGATCAAAGCACACTAGGAACTGATAGTGTACGGAAGAGCAGAGTCCACGCTGACAGTTAGTGTGTGCCACACAATTGCACTGTAGATTTCTGCCCCGGCTTGTTATGTACTAACTGTTCATGTAAACGAGCCTTTGTCTGGGGGCAAATGTTCACTTTTATGGTTTAAAAACTCTTTCTGAAAATATTTTCTTAAAATTCCCTTTTTCCCATGAACATCCAAGCCAGCAAACTTGTTTGCTAGAATAGTCTTAGAAAGGGAGCTCTACAGAGTTGCAAAAAAAGTCAAAACAAATTCATTTCCTATTTTTGTTTCAATATCCACCTGACTGAGAATAGTATTTGGCCAAATGTCTGCAAACCAACCTTACGTCTCATTTTGTGTAGCCAATTAATATTCTATTTTATTCGGTTTGTGTGGTATTCATAAAGTATTTGGAAAAAAGTTGAACCCATTTGATCAACCTTTAGAAGTCTGGAATTTCCAAAGACAGTGCTAGTGTAGAGTCCATTCTTGTTAAGTGGATATCTTTTAAGATTTTACAGTTCTGAATGTGAACTACTTCTACCTTCTGGCAAATTATTAGTTTCCCTTCTGACACCATGTAATAGTTGAAACAAACTCAAGAACTTAATCACTCTTAGTAAGTTGCCTTATCCATCATTGCCAATAGGTGCCAGTAGAGCAACTCACAGATGAGATAGATACACGCAAGCTGAAAAATTTCTGATTGCAAACAGGATAAACTAACATATTTTGAAGGGTGATATTAAATTAGGGTGACCAGATCACCCAGGTCAAATATCGGGACGCAGGGGGGCGGGGCAGGGGCAGAGGGGAAAAAAATGGCGGCAGAGCAAAAAACAAAAATCCCCCACCCCCGATTCCTCCTCCCTCCGCAAGCACTGGAGGGAGGCCTGGGAGACTCAGGGGAGCGCAGGACTGGGGTGAGTGTGAGTCCGGCCTGGCCCCGAGCAGGCAGGACTCGGGTGCGGTACCTGGAGGGAGAGTATGGGGTGGCCTGTGGGGCCAGGTGGCGGCTGTTGCAGCTCCCACTGCTGTGGGTGGAGGAAGCGGCTGCTGGCCAAGCTCGGCGGCTGTGGCTCTGGCGCCCATGAACCCCCCGAGCCCGGGCCTGCTGCGGGGACCCAGCAGCGTGCATGCTGCGCCCAGCCCCTGGCCAGTCGCATCTGGGCTGGCTGCCCAGCTGGTGCAATACCACGGGCGGCCCCGGACTGGGGGCAGCAGGCCCCAGTTCCCCCATCCCGCTCGGGTCCCGCAGGGGAACGAACGGGGCTGGGCTGCCGATGCCTCCGCCGCGGGATTGCACCAGCCGGGCAGCCAGCCCAGACACGACTGGCCAGGGGCTGGGGGTAGCGTGCGCGCTGCTGGGTCCCCGCAGCAGGCCCGGGGGGTTCAGGCCCAGGCTCCACGTGCTTGGCCACTTCCTCCCTTCGCGGCAGTGGGAGCTGCAGCAGCATCTGCTCCCGACTTCCGCTGCCCAGGTGGGGAGAACAGCCACCGCCTGGCCCCGCGGGCCGCCCCCTACTCTCCATCCAGGTACCGCGCCCGAGTCCTGCCTGCTCGGGGCCAGGCCGGACTCACACTCACCCCGGCCCCGCGCTCCCCTGCGTCTCCTGGGCATGGCGTGCTTAGCAAGAGGCGGGGATTTGGGGAGGGAGCCAATGGGGCAGTGAGGGGGCAGGGATGGGGGTGGGGATTTGGGGAGGGATCGAATGGGGGATGGAGCGGGCGGAGTTGGGGCGGGGGAGGGTGCGAGCCCTTCCGGGCTCTGGAGCCTTTGCTTGTTTGTCCAGTGTCCCAACCTAACATTGGTCGGGACGCGGGAAAAACAAGCAAATATCGGGACAGTCCCGATAAAATCGGGACGTCTGGTCACCCTATATTAAATTGTTCCCTGAACAGTGTTTAGTGCATTTCCAAGGAAACACTGAATGGTTACAAGAGAAGGGTATAGTTTTGGAAAACTGCTTCTTCTTCGAGTGATTGCTCATGTGTATTCCACAGTAGGTGTGCGTGCTCGCCATGTGCACCAGTGCTGGAAGTTTTTCCCTTAGCAGTATCCATACTGGAGGAGCACTGTGGCGACCCCTGGAGTGGCGCCTGTATATCGCACTATAAGGTGAGCCACAGGCTTCCCCCACCCTCAGTTCCTTCTTGTCGCCAGTGAAGGTAGTCGGAACTTTGTGCTCCAGCTCTGCTGCAGCCTTTTCTTCTTGACCTTAGTGGTACCATTTGTGGATCGTTTCTTCAGTTGTTAGAGTATTCCAGGATTCAAGTCATGCAACTCCTGTTGCCGCTCTATGCCTAGCAGTGACCTGCATGCTGAGTGTCTCCGCTGCCTGAGTGAGACTCACATCAGTGACTGTTGTAAGATCTGCATGTCGTTCAAGCCAAGGACTAAGAAGGAGAGAGACATTAGACTTCAAGCTCTCCTGACGGAGTTGGCACTGGCCCCAATGCTGGCACGCTGGGCGGACTCGGCACCAGCCGCCACGTCATCGGTGTGTAGCGAGGCCCCTTCAACCAGTTGGCGCCGCTCTCCTTCCAAAAAGCAAAGGAAGGGCCCTTCCTCTCAGCAGCGCCATGACAAGGAAAAGGGGGAGGCTGGTCCCGTGTTGGGCAGCCCTCGGTCCCCCCTGGGCTCAAGACCTCTGACTCATGTGGGGCGGAGCAGCCTGGCACCGTCAGCCCGTGCATCCCCACCGGTACGGATGCCATCAGCGCCAGAGGCGATGCAGGCTGCAAAGGACATTATGAGCCTGCCAGTCCCAAGCATGGGCCCCAGGTCTCATGGCAAGCCTCCATTGGGTGCCCACCAGACCTCTCCAGCCAGCCGCACTTCCCACTCCGAGGATTGCTCTCTGCACCGCTCGCCGCACAGTGGCCGCCTGTCTTGCAGCTCCTGCCCACCCTCAACACCAGCCAGACCATCCGGGTCACCGTTGGGACAGGAGTCACAGGGACCCTCGATGCCTGCTGCCAGCGAGCGTAGGCACCAAGAGAGGCACCAGGAATGCTCCCCTGAGTGGCGGGGTACCACAGCCGCTCTCGATGGGATAGACGCTGTCATTCCTGTTCGAGCTCCTAATCAGCTAGACGTGGCGCTCGAGACTCCCCTCGGGGTGCATCAGCACCAAGGCACTGGTCCTCGTGTCGCCGTCACAAGTACCGAAGTAGTTCTTCAGGCAAGTACCATTCCTTGACATCGAGGTCCAGGACCCGAGGGAGACAGCATCACAGGCACCATTCCTACCGCTCCTGGGGCACCGAGCATTTGTCAGTGACCTCGGCCTTGGTACCTGGCCACCCATCCTCGGTTTATGCTGTCCAGCTGGGACAGATAGTGCCATTGGGCTCTCAGCCGGGTCAATAGCAAGGGGCCCCATGGCAGGGACAATGGTGCCAGTGGGCACCGTGGCCACCGATGCCAGCCGGGACAGGGACTCGTTCGGTCGCCGGAGCGTCTCAGGCTCCGTCGGCCTCATCCGGCCGCCTACGGGGCAAGTCGGCAGGTCACAAGTCGGCGGGCCCACGCCCAGACTCTGATCTGGGGCTCGACTCCCCAGCACCGACCGAGGCTCTCGGCTCCATGTAGGCCCTCTCCCCGGCACTGGACGACACCATATCGGCGCCTCTGCCATCAGTCCCACAGGAGGACCACAAGGCACACCAAGAACTGCTAAAGCGATTGGCATCCAGCCTCCAGCTGCAGGCCGAGGAGATGGAGGGTCCATCCGATTCCCTCTTCAACATTCTATCTCCCTCGGCACCGGGCCACGTGGCCCTGCCCCTGCACCAGGGTATTGCCAACATCTCCAACACCCTGTGGCGAACCCCTGCCTCCTTGGCCCCTATCTCCAAGAAGGCGGAGAGGAAATACTTTGTGCTGGCCAAGGACCATGAATACCTCTATTCCCACCCGGCACCCAACTCGCTCGTGGTGGAATCAGTAAACCACAGGGAGCGACAGGGCCAGCCCGCACCCACCCCCAATAATAAGGATGCCAGACAGCTGGACTCCTTTGGAAGAAAGCTTTATTTCTCTGCGAGTTTCCAGCTTAGGGTAGCCAACCCCTAGGCCTGACTGAGCAGATATGAGACCTTTGAAAGTCTCTGCCTAAGTTCAAGCCCCTCCTCCCGGATTGGGATAGGAAGGACTTCAAGTTGCTGGTGGAAGAGGGGGCAGTGGCTGCTAAAGCAGCCCTGCAAACGGCGTTGGATGCAGCTGACACTGCGGCCCGCTCGATGGCTTCCGTGGTTTCCATGCGCAGGGCGTCGTGGCTCCTGTTGTCAGGACTGTCAATGGAGGCCCAATCCCTGATGCAGGACCTCCCGTTCGATGGGAAGGCACTCTCTGCGGACCTGACGGAGGCTGCATGGGATGAAAGATTCCCGCACTACTTTGCAGACCTTGGGCCTCTACGTCCCTCCGGCTAAGGACAAGGCCAAATCACTTCCAGCGGCTCAACCTGCGAGGAGCAGATACGAGCCCCCATATAAAAGGCCCAGAGACCAGAACCGCCGGTCTCAGCGGCAGTTCTGCTCCGCCCCGCAGCCTGGGCCCTCCAAGGGCAAGAGGCAGGGAAAGAGGCGGTTTTGACTATTTGCAAGGGGGCACTGGCCCTGTTGCCAGGGATACCCCCGTTTAATAAAGTTTGTGTTCTGCAACGGATTGTCTGCCTTCTGCAGGGTGTGGTCCCACATAACATCAGATCAGTGGGTCCTCAGTACCATTTCCAAGGGCTACATGTTACAGTTCACCTTGCCCCCGCCAAATCACCCACCCTCCATGGTGGTCCCGGGGGACACGGAGCATGTCCGCTTCCTGGGGCAGGAGGTGGACTGGCTACTGCACCTGGGGCAGTGGAAAGGGTACCTATAGAATTCCAGGGCAAAGGGTTCTACTCCCGGTACTTCCTGATCCTGAAGGCCAAAGGCAGCCTCAGGCCCATCCTGGACCTGCAGGACCTAAACCAGTTTCTAGTCCGTTCCAAGTTCTGCATGGTGTCCCTGGCCTCTATTATCCCCTCCGTGGACCCGGGGGACTGGTATGTGGCCCTGGACCTTCAGGATGCGTATTTTCACATCCATATATTCGAGGGGCACAGGCACTTCCTCTGCTTTTGGGTGGGGATGGACCACTACCAGTTTGCAGTCCTCCGTTTGGCCTATCCATGGCACCCAGGGTGTTTATGAAATGTACATCCAAAAAAGTGGGTATTCACCCACGAAAGCTCATGCTGCAAAACGTCTGTTAGTCTATAAGGTGCCACAGGATTCTTTGCTGCTTCTATGAAATGTATGGCTGTGGTAGTGGCCTATCTCAGGCGGGAGGGGTACAGATCTTTCCTTACCTGGATGACTGGCTCCTCAAGGGGGAATCCCGCTCCAAGGTAAAGACCCATGTGGAGCTGCTCCTATTGACATGCACCGGTCTTGGCCTAGTGGTGAACAAGACCAAATCAACATTAGTTCCCATTCAGCACATAGAGTTCATTGGGACCCTGCTGGACTCCTCGAGGGCCACAGCCTCTCTCCCCTTGGACAGGTTGAAGACTCTAAGGGATCTTATCGCCTCAGTCGTGGCTTTCCTGGTGACCATGGCGAGGGCGTGCCTTCGAATTCTGGGGCACATGGCAGTGTGTACTTATGTGGTTTGCCACACCAGACTCCGAATGAGGCCCCTCCAGATCTGGCTAGCATCCCAATTCTCTGAAGCTCGGGACCGCCTAGACAAGGTGCTCATGGTTCCATCCCCGATACTGGCTTCCCTTCAGTGGTGGTCTTTCCCGAGCAATATGCTGCAAGGAGTTCTCTTTCGGTATGCCAGTCCTTCCATAGAACCTGGTGTCCAACGCTTCGGACCTCGGCTGGGGAGCCCACAAAGGGAACGTGCAGACCCAGGGAACGTGGTCGACCCCGGACCTGTCCCTTCACATAAATGTCAAAGAGCTCAGGGCAGTGCAGTTGGCGTGCGTGGCTTTCTACACGCACCTCCGTGGGAGGCTGGTCAGGGTCCTCACGGACAACACCCCTGCCATGTACTACATCAACAGGCAAGGTGGGATCCACTCCCTAGCCCTCTGCTGGGAAGCCCTGAACCAATGGGAGTTCTGTATAACCCATGATATCTCCCTGAGGGTGGCCCACTTCCCGGGCGTCCGCAATACACAAGCGGACCGCCTCAGCAGGGTCTTCTCCCCCCAGTACAAGTGGCCAGCTCTTCCGAAAGTGGGGAGTTCCCCATATCGATCTGTTCGCAACCCGCCAGAACCAGCGTTGCCCCAAGTTCTGCTCCAGAGGAGGGGTGGGGAAGGGCACGATCTCCGATGTGTTCCTCCTACAGTGGTCAGGCCAGCTCCTCTACTCCTTCCCCCCATTCCCCCTCATCACCAAGGTCCTTCAGAAGGTGAAAGTGGACAGGTCGAGAGTCATTCTCATAGCCCTGGCGTGGGCCCACCAACACTGGTATGGGCCCCTCCTACACCTCTTGGCGGCCCTCCCGAGGGCACTGCCGCTCCGCCCGGACCTCCGCTCCCAGGACAAGGGCTGCCTCCTCCATCCCAATCTGGCCACACTCCACCTGACAGTGTGGCTTCTCCGTGGCTAAACAAGGAGGAGAACAGGTGTTCAGAGCAGGTAAGGCGAGTCCTCCTGGAAAGATGGAAGCTGTCCACACGTTGGATGTATATGGTGAAGTGGTCCAGGTTCGCCAGGTGGACGAGTGAGCAGGGGGTCTCCCCCTCCACCACACCTCTCCAGCTTATCCTGGACTGTGGGGTTGTTTTGGTGAGAGTGTGGGAAGCTAGATATGCAGACTCAAGGACGGGCTAGTTCTCATCTGCTAGCAGGCAGTAAACAGGATAATAAATTAGAAGGTTGTACAAAATGGCAATTATCCAATGAAGTTACAGCTGTGCTTGTGTGTACCTTATTAACCAATTAGCAACTGCTTGATTGCCTGGCCTTAATTGTATATAAGAGCATGCTGGAGAGAAATAAATGACTCTGCTACCAATCAAACTGACTGTTGAGCTTTGTCCAGGTCCGCCTGCGATGCGACAAATGGTGACCCCGACGTGATTCGTATCGAATGAAAGTGTCGGTGGCCTGACCCAGGCGGAGAAGCCCTGAGCTCAGAGGCGAGCGTCCGAAAAGAGAGGCGCACCTGAGCTCAGAGGTGAGCGGCTAACCCCGACGTGACTCGTATCGAGTGATGATAGTGTCGGGAGCCGGAGCCCAGAGGCGAACGGCCAGGAGCCTGAGCCCAGAGGCGGGGAGTGCTTATCCGACGTGATAGTGTCGGGAGCCTGAGCCCAGAGGCGAACGGCCAGGAGCCTGAGCCCAGAGGCGGGCGGCTGGGAGCCGCGGCGGGGAGTGCTTGAGAAGCCCCCGGACTCCGACGTGATTCGAATCGAATGATGATAGTGTCGGAAGCCTGAGCCCAGAGGCGAACGGCCAGGAGCCTGAGCCCAGAGGCGAGCGGAGGAGCTGCGGCGGGGAGTGCTGGAGAAGCCCCCGGGCGTCCGAAAAGAGAGGCGCACCTGAGCCCTGAGGAGAGCGGCTATAAGCCGCAGCGGAGAAGGGCAGAGCAGCTAATATGAGTACCGCTGTATCAGCTGAAGAAAAGATAACACAGAAGCTTTATTTGCACATTATGAACCGACAGGGGGAAAAGATTTCCCCTGCTGCACTGATTCACTTATTAAGAAGAGAGGGGGAGTTGGAGAGGCTCCTCCTGACCGGCCTTCGGGCACAGGACGAGGAGGTGCTCCGCTGGAAGCGAGCCCTGGACGGGAAGACGTTGGAGTGCACGGCGCAGGCAGAGGCTCGTGCCGTGGCCCCGGAGGTCGTTTGGACCTATAAGCAAGTAAGTTGTTTTGGCAGAAGCCCGGAGAAGGCGTCCTACGCTGGCTGGTCTGAGCCTGGGACAGTGCCGGGAAAACCGTTATGCTTCTCCGGTACGAGCAGCAACAGCTGGGTGTTCTGACACAGGATTCACAGATTGAAAGAAGCCAAGCAGGGAAGGAGAGAGAACAAAATGATTTAACCGAAGAAAAGCTTATTCTTTTCTTGCCCCAGTCAAGGACACACATTGCTAACAGCTAAGACTTGGCGAACAGCCCAGACTACAGAGAGCTTGACTGGGCCCAAAAAAGCTAATGAGAGCTGCAAAATCCTGCCAGGCACTAACGGAATGTGTTAGCTGTCTCCTTTCACAGGTATGGAAGAGCTGCCCAAAGATCCTAGCAGCCCTGCCAATTTTGCAACCAGGAGACTGACTGCCTGGACCCATGATTTTATTGCAAAAGACCCCTTCACATCAGGAGAATTTTTCTACTGATGATTGGCCTAATTATTTTTTAGTTTCATTGTGCTTTTAAATAGCAGGAAAAAAGGACAAGGTAACGTGCTGGTTAACCTCTCCCTTGTCCGCTGCAGCCCCCATTGTGTTATTGGATTTTCTTTTTTTTTGTTGTTTTTTGAAAGAAGCAAAATTATTACAGGATGATGTCCTGGTAAATTTCCCCCGTAGAAGCTGAACCACGACGGTGGTGGAAGAGAAGAAAAAACACTCACGTTGTTGATATTGCCAAAGTCCAGAAATTCCTGACTAAAAAGACATTGAGAACTGACCCTGGTGAAGAAACAAAGAATTGTACACTGGCAGGAAGAAATTTGGGACTCCTGCTGAGAAATGTGATGTTAATTGGATTTTGGGATTTATTTTACAGGCTGCGCCCTGTGTTTTGGATAAAATTTTAGCATGTATTGCCCCCCCCCTAATTGGATTGTAAATGATATTACCCCCCCCCCATTACTAACCCCAGTTTTTTAGAGCTAATTGTTTTTTGTTTTTAGAGTTTGAGGAAACTCAGCGAAAAGGTTTGTTGAGTATTCTCAAGGGGGGGAGGAGTTGGTGTTACTAGGCATAAATCTAGGTAACTCGGGAGAATGGCTTTGAATTTGTGTGACCCAAAGTACCTTTATGTAAAGTGCTTTTGTTAGCCTTATTAGATTTTGTTAATTTTGTGTTATGTGCTGATTATTGGCTGTTGTAGATTGCTTGATATTAGATGTAGCCTATATTATAATAGATAGGTTGAAAGCAAATGTTGTAATTAAAGTTATGCATAAAAATGTAGCCCCCACGGTGGGAAAGTACAGATAATTGCTTGTAGCAGAGACTAGAAGGGTGGGGGCTAGTTAAGAAGTACACCCTCCTAGCTAAATTGATAGTGGGATAAGTTGGTATTCATGAAAGGAACGGTTTAGCAAGAGGAAAAAAGGATCGGGCCCAGGCAGGCAGGCAATAGACAGAGAACTTGCTGAGGAAAAAAGGATCGGGCCCGGGCGGGTAGGCAACAGACAGAGAATCTGAAGAGGAAAAAAGGATCGGGCCCAGGCGGCCAGGCTACAGACAAAAGCTTGGGAATTTCAAATATTCAGGGGGATACTTGGAATGGTGATTTAAGTTGAGAAAGGTTGTTGTTGGAGTACAAGCGAGTAATTTAAGGCAGAGTAAAAAGTTAATTTTGTGGTTGCTAAAGGGAATAATAGCTGAATTTTGTAAAAATGCTGAGAGAGAAAAGTTTTTGGCGTTTTGAAATTTTTTGTAAATAAATTTAGGCAACGAAATTAGTTTGTAATTGTTTGGCTATGAATAATTTTGTTGCTTTAGCTGAAGAATGTATATACTGCTATGTAATTGAGATTGTATTAGGTTTTATGGGCATATAAGTGGTGATGTTTTTTTTAGTGTTTAAAAGCAGAAGTTGATAGTAAGAAATTTTAAGCTGTGATTAGCTTTGGATTTTAGAGGTAAGCTAGGAAGCAATTGTATTATTGTAAATGATTTAATTGATGATGTAATTTCCTTTTTTTTTTGCCTGATAGTAATAAGGGTATTTGTATATTGTATGTAATGATTGCTTGCCCAGTAGGGGTAGTTTTGTTTTTGTTTTTTAGATATTAAAGAAAATTGGTGTTAGCTGCATAGCATTTAATGTACCATGCATTTATTTATAGAGTTTACATTTATGTTTTATGTTTTATGTTTGTCTGTGACATGTGTTTTCTGGCCAGAATTGTTGTGGTGTTGTTGAGATGTTTATGTGGTTTATGTTGTGTTTTTTGCTGTGAATCCCCCCCCCCTCAGTGTCAGTTTGATCACCTGACACATGAGGGATGGATTGGTAACAGAAATTTGTCACAGTTTGGTGAGCAATTATGAATGGGGGAGCTCTGCAGAATTTACACCATTTATTTGTTTTACCCTTGTTATATTTATGTTTGCTTTGTTTGGTACTGCTGGTGTTGTATGTTATGAATTGCATGGTTATAGATGAGCCCTGTTATTAATTTTTTTTTGCTTTGTTTTGCATGCCCTTTTTTGTGTGTTTTGGAATAGAGGGGGAGATGTGGATGTGGGGTTGCATTTTCCCTATCCTGCTTTGGTGGAAAGTTACAGTAGTGTGGTCACAAGAACAGAGGGATGAGATAAAGTTGTTCTGAAAAAGTAGGGAACTGCCAGAGCGAGGCAAATGCCAGGTGGCCTAATTGGAATCAAATAAGTTGCATGGGAAATGGGAAATCAGTAAGCAAGGTGAATTCCGGCTATTGCAAGGTTTTATGCTAGGGATGCTGTGTATTTTTGCTGCTTGCCTTTTGTATTTTTGCTATTTGTGTGGCCGCCGTTGCTGTTGTGTGGCACGCATATTGGCAGAACCCTCCTGGCCCCTTGGGCCACTTGTATTACCTGGAGGAGGGATGTATAGGTAAAAGTAGGGCATTGCGGAAGATATTGTTACGGTTTAGTTAGGCAGTTGGTGTTTTTATTTGCCTTTTAGCTTTGGCTTGTGTACATTGTAGTATTGATATTATAAGCTGGGAATGTTTTGCTAATGCCTTCTCTCCTTTTTTCTTTTTTGATTTTGAGAAAAGGGGGGAGGTGTGGGGTTGTTTTGGTGAGAGTGTGGGAAGCTAGATATGCAGACTCAAGGACGGGCTAGTTCTCATCTGCTAGCAGGCAGTAAACAGGATAATAAATTAGAAGGTTGTACAAAATGGCAATTATCCAATGAAGTTACAGCTGTGCTTGTGTGTACCTTATTAACCAATTAGCAATTGCTTGATTGCCTGGCCTTAATTGTATATAAGAGCATGCTGGAGAGAAATAAATGACTCGGCTACCAATCAAACTGACTGTTGAGCTTTGTCCAGGTCCGCCTGCGATGCGACACTGGACTACCTCCTATCCCTTAGGACCCAAGGACTAGCACCTGCCTCGGTCAGGGTGCACCTGGCAGCCATATCGGCCTTCCACCCACCGGTACAAGGACATTTGGTCTTCTCCCACTCAATGACCTCTTGTTTCCTGAAGGGCCTTGACCATTCGTTCCCATATGCCAGATCCCCTGTGCCACAATGGGACCTAAACCTGGTCTTGTCCTGACTCACGGGCAGGGCCGCCGACAGCAGGTTCAGGCCTTGGTGAAAATTTTTTTTGAGCCCCCCAGCAAGGGCAGACCAGCTAAACAGGGCCAATGAAGCCGGGGAAGCCAGGCCTCAGGCCCCCTTCCGGACTGCTGGGCCCCGGTAATTTGTACCGGCGGCTTCCCTCCCTCTCATTGGCCCTGTTCACGGGACCTCCCTTTGAACCCCTGGCCACGTGTTCCTGGTCTCACCTCTCATGGAAGGTGGCCTTCCTTGTAGCGATCACGTTGGCCCGACATATCTCGGAACTTGGGGCCTTAACCTCAGAACCCCCCCATACGGTCTTCCACAGGGATAAAGTCCAGCTCCGCCCACACCCAGTGTTCCTCCCAAAGGTGGTCTCCGCCTTCCATATGGAACAGGGCATCTTTCTTCCCGTGCTCTGTCCTAAGCCCTTTCCCTCGAACGAGGAGTGCCGCCTCCACACTCTCGATGTGCGTAGGGCGCTGGCCTTTTATCTGGATTGGACCAAGCCATTCCAGAAATCCTCGCAATTATTGCCTCGGCCGAGTGGGTGAAGGGGCAGCCTATCTCCACCCAGCGGCTTTCCCGCTGGATCACTTCGTGCATATGCACGTGCTATGATCAGGCAGGGGTGCCCCCACCACCGATCATTCGAGCGCATTCTACGAGGGCTCAGGCTTCATCAGCAGCCTATGTAGCCCATGTCCCTATCCAAGATATTTGTAGGGTGGCCATGTGGGCCTCAGTTCACACATTTACTTTGCATTACGCAATCGTCTCCCAGTCTAGGGATGACGGTGGGTTCGGCAGGGCGGTACTTCGTCCCGAGCTTTGTCCTGTGAACTCCTTATCCACCTCCAGCAGATATTGCTTGGAATCACCTACTGTGGAATACACAGGAGCAATCACTCGAAGAAGAAAGGACAGCTACCTGTTCCGTAATTGGTGTTCTTCGAGATGTGTTGCTCATGTCTATTCCACACCCCGCCCTCCTTCCCCTCTGTTGGAGTTGTTTGGCAAGAAGGAACTGAGGGTGGGGGGAGCCCATGGCTCCCCTTATAGCGCGATATACAGGCGCCACTCCAGGGGTCGCCACGGTGCTCCCCCAGTAGGGATACTGCTAAGGGAAAACCTTCTGGCGCTTGTGCACGTGGTGAGCACGCACATCTACTGTGAATAGACAGGAGCAACACATCTCGAAGAATGCCAGTTATGGAACAGGTAACAGTCCTTTTCTGAGAAGCAAAAAGGGGAAAAACTTACTCGCTTAAGGAAGCAGGAAGTTTCCATGTCATTCAGAGTGAATGTCAGAGCTCATGGGAGTTTTCTGTGAACAGAAGACAACCATTTGACTTCAGCAGATCTAGTCGATATGCAGGCAGAACGTTTAGAAGAGAGACGGCTTTCACAGTAAAATGCTTAAGCTTAAGGAGGGTAGGGGGACTGGATAGCTGAGGGCAGTAATAAGAGGCTATACATCCTCTCACTTTTAGGCAAGGCCCTGTGCACCATGTACATATGTGCTTATACTCACAGCTGCATAATTTACCTTTTTTTTTTGGCCAGGATGTCACATAAATCTGCACTGCAAACATCTTTAAAACTATCAGTTTTCCTACCATTTTATAGTTTTGCAACTTGCCCACATACCATTTTAGGTGCACCACAAGCGGGAAAGAGGAGCAGAGGCTGGCAAGGTGTGTGAAGGACCAGGAAGCGTATTGTAGCATGAGGATCAAAAGGGGCTTACATACCTTGGGAAGGAGCGGGGGATTGTTGCAGGAGAAGGCAGTTGTCATCCTACAATTCCTTAGCGGCACAGAATATAAGTGGAGAACTCCACTACTGCAGAGCTTGGAACCCAGACGCCAGGTGCTTCCTCCTGTAAGCCTTCCCTCCTCCCCTCAGGACATTGCTTTTCCCTCTGCTGCTGCATTTTCTCTGCTCTTTCAGATGAGAAGCTTACAGTTAATGGAATGATTTTGTAGTCCTTCAGTTAATGAATGTATCACTGCTAATGAATCAATATTAACAAACTGTAATCATTCAGTTCCTATTGCCACGTTCATATGAATGCTGCATACTTACTGCAGAAATGCCACATAAATTTAGGGCTTCGATGGAGGGCTTAGCATATACAATGTGCTGCATGGTACATGGAGCCATGCCTCTTGGTATTAAGCAGAATGGGTCAGAACCAGAGCAGGCCAGAGGAGGCCAGCACAAGTTGCCATCTGATGACTGTTTTGTGGCCTGTGTGAATTAGATTGGTCTCAGTCCATGTTCATGGTAGCCAGTAGCCAGGGGAAGTGCTGCCAATGTTCATGCTTTTGCTATGATATCTGGCATTTTTCGTAAAGCCCCAGCATCTGGAATCATGCGATTGTGTGAAACTCTCAGCCATCATTAAAAAGATTGCAGAAGAAAGCTTGAAAATCTGAATAGGAAAGTCTAAACAACCAGAAGGCAAATAACCCACACCACCTCAACATTTGTTATTTTTAAACCAATATCCTGATAGGGGATGGGGGGTTGACTCATGATTTTTGAAGGCTTAGGGCTGGCAATAGTTTAATAATACATAATAAAACACACAATAAAAACCCGCCACCTCTGCAGTTGGTTGTTAGCAGTGTCTCCGTGGTATAGTGTGGAGGATAAATTATTTAACTGGTATAGTGAGTGAACTCACCCACAGAGGTGGCCCATTGCAGATTGGAATTGATGCTCATTGGCAAGGTGGCCCAGGAAAGCTAGCTTTGTCCTATATCTGGACACACAGATATAGGACTTCAGTTTTCACTGCCATCAATCTGGTAGTTTCACCTCTATTCCATTTGTAATATAATGCAGTGTTGCCGATTCTTGTGATTTTATGGAAGTCTTGCAATATCTAGTTTTTCTCTAAAGGCCCCAGCTGATGTGAAGTGATTACAAGAGAATCCTATCTTTCATTTAAACAAAAAAAAGGAAGTGTCTAGCCCTAGTAAGTTTCATGGTTGCAGACAAAAGCTTGAAAATGTGACCTGAGCTCACCCTAGTGGTTCAAAACCCAAAATAAAAACACCCCCAAATTATTAGTATTTTAAATCTTATGATTTTTAAACCAATCTCATGATTTTGGGGGCTTGACTTATGATTTGAGTGCTTGACTCATCAATATAGCAGGTATGACATGTATATAAGCAATATTTTTTTTTTTACCTGTTGTTCCTCAGGAAATATATCTCATTACTTGTTGCCTGCTGAGAGTGGGCTTGGGGTTATACAGACATGAGGAGACACTCGTCCTGGCTCCTAAGTATTATAATCTAATTCAGACAAAGACAAATCAGTGCAAACACACCGAGGTACTGTTATTACTTCAAGTTGGTTTTGGAATCTTGCAGTGGTTATTTTTGGAAGGCTTTATGGAAGAAATGTGTCTTGAGAAGGGAGTGGAAAATGGAATGTGGTATCTTATTAATTCATTCTGAGGAGCAAAACTTTAAACATATAAAAAAAAATTAACTAAAATCCTGAACAGTTTCTTAACACAGCAACCTTGTAAATTCAGTGCTCCCTTCAGGAAGGGGTTCCAAATTGAATTTGTGCTAAATATATTGCACAATTTTACTATCACACATGACCATGGAGATTGCATGGAGAACAGGAAGTACAGCTGTGACATGAATTCTGATTACATTCTACTTCAAATCCCTAAGCTTGAACCATGTGTCTCCCCAGGTAAAAATATCTGTATTGTACTTGTAGAATTTCACATTAAAACATTTGGATTCTTCAGTGTGTTAAAATGAATAGT
The DNA here is from genome assembly GCF_020497125.1 of Mauremys mutica. Lineage (NCBI taxonomy): Eukaryota > Metazoa > Chordata > Testudines > Geoemydidae > Mauremys > Mauremys mutica. The sequence continues at coordinate 28,716 of NW_025422796.1, forward strand.
TAATCTCTGGATCAGGAGTGCTAATGCTTTTGGATAATGTTTAGTAATTAGTTCATATTAGTCCTTTGAAGGTTGAAGGAGACAAGGGTTAGATGTCTGAGTGACCCAAACAGCTGCATTTTGTCAGATGATTTAGCTGTGCGGTGACTTTGTAAAATCATTCCAGTTGTTTATAGGTTTGTTTATCAACATTGCTATTGAGTATTTTTCATTATCTGCAACTAGATGTTAAACATGCTTTTGCACTGCTTTGACTTCTGCTGACTATATGTTACTTTATCTTGGCATTGTAGGTCCTTAAAGAGGAATCAAATTAAGGCTTCTGTGACTGGCTGTGTAACATGCATCGTGCAGTCACAAGAGCTTTCTTTTTTTAAACTGCAGTTGCTGTCCCCCATTCCCGCTTCTTTGGCTTCTCATCCTCTCATTATGCTACAGAACCCATCTGCCATTCTTACATCCACCACTGATTAATTGAGATGGCAATATTACACATTTGGGGCAATTATGGACAGATTAATTCAGCGTCTGTATCAGCTTTTACTGGTTCAGACTCTACTGATGGACAGTCTGCCTGGAGAGGAGCTGAAGTGACATGAAATGTTCTTTCTTTCAGGGACCCTGCTGCTGGTTAGTACATCTCAAGAAACTGAAGGGTGGCCCGCTGGGGGATTTGCAAATTCAGCATATCATCACTAGAATATAGACTGGTGGGCTGCTCTGAAACTAAAGCTGCCCACCTCCAGCGGAAACTCCACAGCTGGAAATTGTGTGGGTATGAAACAGTCTCTTAAGGACAAAGAATACCAAAGTGGCAAAAAGCAGGGGCCACTCAACCTCTCTTAACATTTAAACCAATCTCAGACACCAACACTTGATATCCTGATCCACTACTATGAGTCAGAGCCCTGACAACAATCATGGGTGGGGAAAAACGTATTAGTCAAAAACACGAGTGACCAAAGTCAGCAATGCCTTCTCTGAAGACAGAAATCTGTCCACATCTCTCAAGTGTTTGATAGATCAGCCAGTAGAACAGCTTGGAATTTGTTCCCCCCCCCCCCCCCGCCCGAAGGAACATTTGATATGTTTTCCAAAAAAATGAAAACTTTTTATTTTTATTTTTCAGCTATCAAAAACTAAAATTTATGGTAAAAAATACCAAGAACCAAAACATTTTGGCTTGGGTGATTTTGCTTTTTGATTGAGCAGAAAACCAGAATCTTTCAGCAAATTTTTTTTTAATTTTTAAAGAAAAAGAAACCCTATTCCTTCTCCCCAAAAAGGTTTTACAGAATTTTTTTCACAGCTGTAGCAATGACGAAGCCAAGTCAGTCAGTCTGTTCCCGTGGAGCGCCCCCAACGGGGCTGTCCACGTCTATTTATTATAATTGGTTACATAAATTATTTTATTATACGCATGTACAAACTTAAGCTAACGTTTTGCCCCCTCTCCTGATTGGTGCTTTATGCACTGCGTACTTTAGAGATATACACCTAGTCGGCGCTTAATCAGTGTGTCTCCTGACCGGAAGTGTGGGGGGGTGGGAACCACTTCAGCCACTCTAAATATTGGGGGCGGTTTTCCTACCCCCTTAGTGCTTAAGAAGTGTAAAGTTCCTATACACAGCCTTACTGGCTAGTTTTCCAGTAAATAGACTGAATACTAATAATGACTTCCCCATCCCTAATGTCCCATTCCTAGTCAAAATCACTAGAAAAAGTGGCAAAGACTGTACTTCATTAGTATCTATCCTCTGCCAACATTCTGTATCCCTCTCAGTCAAGAATGTGACCAAGCTAAGGGACAGAGATGGCAGCAGAAATAGACATCTTCCATACAGATATGGTCAAATCTCTGTGGTTTGGAAAACTTTTTCACACGGAAGCCTACTTGCAATAAGAAAAAGCTAAGAAGAACAAAGAGGATAAAGGAGACAGAAGGGACATACTGAGGATGAAGAGGGGAAAGAGAGCAGTGAAAGAGAGAGAAGGGAAAACAAAAATGCCAGACAAAAACACGTGACTAAAGTCTAGGAGAGCAGGAGTGGAGCACACTTTGGCTTTGATTCTATTGCTACTCTCAATTTCCTGCATTTTGGTGTCTAGCTATCACAATCACTGTTGCTGTATAACATACCACTTCATCTTTAAACTAGAATAAGAGTAAGTAATAGCTATATATAAACGGGGATATTCTTAAGGAATTCATCATTCGTATCAGGGGCAGCTCCAGGCCCCAGCACGCCAAACGCGTGCTTGGGGTGGCATGCCGCGGGGGGGCGCTCTGCCGGTCACCAGGAGGGCGGCAGGCGGCTCCGGTGGACCTCCCGCAGGCGTGCCTGCGGAGGGTCTGCTGGTCCCACGGCTTCTGTGGGACCAGCGGACCATGGGACCAGCAGACTCTCCGCAGGCACGCCTGCGGGAGGTCCACTGGAGCCGCGGGACCGGCGACCAGCAGAGCGCCTCCCGCGGCATGCCGCCGTGCTTGGGGCGGTGAAATGTCTAGAGCCGCCCCTGATTTGTATTTCAGTGCTTTTATGCAATGGCTCATCGGCTGGCAATTAAAAAAATTGCCTCTAATTGTGCACATGGAAATAAGTGTGTGCAGGAGTTTCTGTGTGCAAAAAGGCTTTTGTGCATGCAAACAGTGCATCTGTACACACAATTGGAGTCTAGGGAAAGGCCAACTGGACATACAGTCCAAAGGGCTAATTTCTAACCTGAGATTTTAAAGGTAATATTTGTTTAAATACAGCTGATGGGGGCAAGAGGTTTTGTTTTGTTTTTTAAAACTTAGTTTCTTTGGCTTTTTTTTTTTAGCAGCATTTAATACAGTTAATCTGTTTTGTGGTATTGTCTGGAATTAGGTTAAACTGGTTTAGTTTTAACTGACATATTCAAGCCAAATATCTGTAAAATTAAATCCTATTAAGAATGGAATGTTATTGATATATCCTAGAATTATTTTGGGCATTTGTCCCTTTCTGATAATTTATTATGTATGAATATTGTGATGGCAGGTGTCACTGTTAAACATAGTCTTCCAAGTTGTTTTCTTTAGTGTGCAAGAAAATGTTCAGTCTTGGGCGGACATGCCATTTAGTTGTTAGTAATTTTAGTTATGTAAAGCTCTGTGTAGAGGAGGTGGCCCTTGGAAAAGGAGCTGTGGGAGCAAGTCAAAGAGTTTGCTGTCTGCCTTGGTCTCTGATTGGTGCCAATTCTTGAGGCAGAGTTGCTCCCTGGGAACCAGGCACTAGGCTGCCATTGCTGAAAGGATTACCTGAATGCTGTTTGACCACCTCTGCTCCAGGACTGGTGTATGTGCAAATAAAAAAGTTGCATTTACCCAGACTCCACTGTGACAGGTCTCCCCGGGGTGCCACCTGGAACTGGGGTACCTCTGAGCCCTCTGACTCACCAGCCTGGGCTCCCTCTCAGCACTGTGTTGCTGTGAACCAGTCCTGCTCTTACACTTTCACCAGCACAGGCAGGGACACACACAGCTGCAGTTGCATACAGGCTTTGGCCAGCCACAGCATGAACCAACAGTAGAGAGGCTGCAGCCAAAATAACCCCCAGCTCCCCATCCTAAGACCCCAGAGCTGTACCATCCTTCCCTGGTCAAAATCCTGACTCAGCTCACCTCTCCCTCAATGTGGAGAGGAATATGCCGAATACACTTGTGTTAAACCGAGCTGAGATTTTCTTCCAACACTTCAGTCGAAAGCACACTGGTTTAGATTAAAACATAAAACAAGTTTATTAACTACAAAAGATAGATTTTAAGTGATTGTAAGTGATAGCAAACAGATCAAAGCAGATTACCTAGTAAATAAACAAAACTGCAAACTAAGCTTAAGATACTAGAAAGAGAGGATATGAATTAGCAATTTCTCACCCTGACTGATGATACAAGCAGGTTTGCAGATTCTCAAGGCACAAGCTGCACTTGCTTTGCAGCTTAGGCTCCCCACCCCCATTCCAAGTCCTTTTCTTCCGGAGCTTCTCTCAGGTGTTGAGTTGTGGAGAAGTGAAGAACAATTCATGATGTCACTCCCTGCCTTATGCAGCTTTTCCATAGGGTGAGAACCCTTTGTTTCAAACTTGGTTCCCAGACCAGTCTGTGGGAAAATACAGGTACCCAAGATGGAGTTCAGAGTCATGTGGTCTGGTCATATGCCTTGCAGAGTCATGGCATTGCAGCCGCCATTATTTACAGACTGGCCAAAACGTTCACAGGAAGGCTAAGCTATTCTACAGCCCATTGTCTTTGTTGATGAGCCATTGGCACTGCCTGGCTTCTTCATGGTTGTACCTGAAAGGCTGGCTGTGGGTGTTTTCCAGAGAAAGCCCATTTGAAATACAGATTCATAGTCAATATTTATAACTTTAGATAAATAATGATACATGCATATAAATAGAATAATCATATTCAGCAAATCATAACTTTTCCAGTGACACGTTGACTGACCCATCTTGTACAAAAGGCATCATAATTATGCCATAATCATATCAATAATATTACTATGATAAATATGGGGCATAGTGTCACACCCACATCACTGGTTTCTCTTGCACTGGGAAGTTAACCTGCAAGTCACTGGAATCTACTGCTCTTGGGCAGATGGGTGATGCTGGTATTGGAATGGGACACAGGTGTCAGAAGAAGATAATATCCTGGATTTATCTTGCAAGCATTTTGCTTTTGTCTTTATAATACTGTCAGATTTCCAAAAGAAAGACAGACCAATGGATTTGTGATATCTAGGATAGATTATAATTTACTATACACCACTATTGCCTGATTTTACAGCCAATGCTAAGAGACTGAAGCTGACATGCTGCAACTAGAGCTCCTATTGCAATGGTCCCCAAACTTTTTACTTTGCACCCCTCCTTATCCCTGTACACACACACACCCCACAGTGGTGTTTGGGAACCAGGGCCGGGGCTGCGACTGAGAGCAGGGCCATGGTTGGGGCCGGGGACTGAGGCTGGAGCTGATATCACAGCTGGACTGGGATCCAGGGGCTGAGACCTGGGCCTAAGCTAAGGATGGGTCTGTGGCTGGGAGAGGGGCTGGGCCAGGAGCAGAGTCGTGGCTGGGCCGTGGTTGGGATTGGAGGCTGGGGGCAAGGCTGGGGCTGGGAGCTGAGCTGCAGCCAAGCTGGCAGCTGGGGCTGTGGACAGGTGTGGGGCTGGAAGCGGAACCACGTCTGGGAGCTGGAGTCAGAAGAGAGCTGGGGGCAGAGTGGGGCTGGGTGGTGCTTCCTCCCCACCCCCTGTGGGGGACTGGCCTGTGCCCCGGTGTACCCCCCTGAATGTTCCTCCATGCTCTCCTCGGGGGCGCACCCCACAGTTTGGGGACCACTGGCCTATTGTATCTGGGGTACCTAATTGTATTTTACTCTAGACAGTCTGTGAATTTATTGGCTGGTCTTAAATATAACTCATTTGTTTGGGGCTTGTGCTTTTTAATGTTTATACCAGGGGTTGGCAACCTCTGGCACACGGCTCGCCAAGGTAAGCACCCTGGCAGGCCGGGCCAGTTTGTTTACCTGCTGCATCGGCAGGTTCGGCTGATCGCGGCTCTCACTGGGCGCGGTTCACCATCCCAGGCCAATGGGGGCGGCGAGAAGTGGCGTGGGCGAGGGATGTGCTGGCCATAGCTTCCCGCCACCCCCATTGGCCTGGGACAGCGAACCACGGCAACTGGGAGCCGTGATCAGCCGAACCTGCTGACGCAGCAGGTAAACAAACTGGCCTGGCCTGCCAGGGTGCTTACCCTGGTGAGCCGCGTGCCAGAGGTTGCCGACCCCTGGTTTATACAACAGAGGTGAGATAAGTTTCTTGACATTTGAAGAAATGAATGTTTTAATTTTTAAATAAAAAAATGAAGTGGAGTGTATGTTAGAGGCAGCTTTTGTGTCTGAACTGCTAGTTACCCAGGGCCATTTTGTAAAGGCAGCTGTATAAATGTATTTTTAGTTTATTATTTTTTATTATTACTTCACTCTTGGCTAGCTCCCAAAATGACTTTTTAGTACTTATACAGCTCCTTCTCTTCTGTGCTTTGCTAAGTGTCTCAGTCAGAGACAGAAGTATGCTAGAATGTATTGAAGCCAAGAAAGCTGAGATAACAAAGGCCATTTCCGTTTTCTGCAGAGAAGAGAGTGAAGATAGCTGGGCCATGTCTACACTAGGGTTTTTAGCCATCAATATGGATATACTGTAGCAAACCCCTAGAGTTTGCCCAGTGGGGCAAATTGCACTTTCTGGGTATAAATAATGTCTTCTCTAAGGGCTTGCACTCATGCAGCTATGCCAGAGGCTAAAATCCTGGGGTAGACAAGGCCTTATTTCAGCATAGCTCCAATGAATGTGTGACAGAGAACAGGAGCATTTCCTGGCACTTGATGTGCAATTGGGGTTAACTTCCAGGGGCGTCCAAACTGGCTCGCAAAAGGCATGTGGCTTTGTTAAAGTTAAAGCACAGCTCGCAGAGCCCTCCCCTGCCCTGCATTCTCTGTTTACCAGACTAGGGGGAGGCGGGGGCTTAGGCCTTTTGCACTGTGGTGGTGTGGTTGGGCTAAGGGCTTCTGCCCAGTGGGGAGTGGGGTCTCGTGGCTTTGGCCCCGCAGGAGTCGGCTGCTGGAGCTTGGGGCTTCAGTCGAACTCATCTTGCTCCTTTCCTTCCATGGGACCTATGGGGAAGGACTGGAAAAATGACTGTTGGGAGACAGAAGAAAAAGACTGCCCTCTGGGATAAATCCAATCCTTATTTAGGCAAAACTCTCATTGAGCTCAGTATGGCATAAGGACTGCACCCTGCATACACTAGTGTTGTTTAATCTAATTGCACGTTGCAATAGAAAATACCACTGGGTCCCATTCTGCCCTGTGCATGGGAGCAAAAGAGACTAAGAAAGGCTATTTTGCAGCAGGGTTTTTTAAATCTATAGACTTAACTGTGTGGTTGGTTAATTAGTTAGCTAACAGTGATTTCAGCAGAGGAGGAGAAAGAGTCTGCATGGATTTCTATAAGCAAGTGGAGGGAAGATGTTGTTGCAGTGCTTTTGACTCAGCAGACTGTATAGATTTGGGTGAGATTAGCTCTCTGGTTGGGAGAGTCAGCAAACCATCTGGTGCCCTAGTTCAGGTGGGGGCCAGACCAATGTAGGCCTCCTGACCACAAAATGAGGAAGCTGTTACCCGGGATGGTGGGGTGGCAGGGGGATGCAGGCCTATCCGCTTCACTGTGTCCCAGCCCGGGGCCCTAAAAGTAGTGGAATGGTCCACCACTGGGTCAGCGGGGAAATCTGATCGCAACATGCTGGCCGACTTGCAATCAGTCACAGAGCTGAACCCCATTCAGCTTCCCTGGGCTCCTTCCTACACTCTCAGTGCAGGGGTACCTGGGTTCTAGGGGTGTCTTCGGTCTTGCTCAAGTAAACAGCAAGTGGCAGCCCCAACAGCTCCTCAGTGTCTGGCAGCTCCAGAAGTCCTTCCGGGTCTCTGGCCCTGTAGCAGCCTCCATCATATCTGGGCTCCAGCAGTGAGAGAGAGACATCCTGCTCCTCTGGCAGCTCTGCCCCAACTGAGTCAGAGGACTGGCCTTTTATAGTTCCAGTTCCTGTTTCTGCTCCGCCCCTCTGCTTCCGGCGGGTGGCCATGGGTTATACCAGTTCTGCCCACCAGGGGGTGGCCGCGGGGTGGGAGACCATGCCCCCTCGCTACACAAAGATTTGCTAGAAGATCAGTGCAGCAGGCTAGCTGGAGAGTTTAACTGGTTTGCTTCTAAGCTCTATCTTCTGTTCCTTTGCAATGCCAATGTTCCATTGAAATTGCAGTGGAACAATATATGGCAGTTCTGGCTAGGGCTGCCAATTTTCTAATCACACAAACCCAAACACCCTGGCCCAGCCTCTACTCCGAGGCCCTGCCCCTGCCCTGCCCCTTCTTGGAAGGCTCCGCCCCTGCTCATTCCATCCCCCGTCCCGCGGTTGCTTGCTCTCCCCCACCCTCACTCACTCACTCATTTTCACCTGGCTGGGACAGGGTTGGGGTGTGGGAGGGAGTGAGGGCTCCGGCTGGGGCTCTGGGGTGGGGCTGGGGATGAGGTTTGGGGTGAAGGAGGGGGCTGAGGGGTGAAGCCAAGGGCTTCAGAGTGTGGGAGGAGGCTCAGTGCTGAGGCAGGGGGTTGGGGTGCAGGAGGGGGTGAAGGTTCCAGCTGGGGGTGTGGGCTCTGGGGTGAGACCAGGGATGAGGTGTGGGGTGCAGGAGAGGGCTCTGGATGGGGGCTGAGGGATTCTGAGTGTGATAGGGAGCTATGGGGCAGGGGATTTGGGTGCAGGAGGTGGGGTGTGGACTCCTGGAGGGAGTTTGGGTGCGGGACGGGCCTCAGGACGGGGGCCGACGTTTGGGGTGCAGACGGGGGGGAGGGGTGTAGGCTCCGGGCGGCGCTTACCTGAGACTCCTCCCAGAAGCAGCGACATGTCCCTCTGGCTCCTAGAGCCAATGGGAGCTGCAGAGCGGTGCTCGGGGTGGGGGCAGCGTGTGGAGCCTCCGTGGCCGCTTCTACACCTAGAAGCGGAAGGACATGCGGCCATTTCCCGGGAGATGTGCGGAACGAGGTAGGGAGCCTGCCAGCTCTGCACTAACTGGACTTTTAATGGCCTAGTCAGCACCGGGTGTTCCGGTCGAAAACTGGACATCTGGCAACCCTAGTTCTGGCCTGTGTTTTGCTTCATGTACCAAGTGCACTGGGCAGAAATGGAGTAATGAAGCTGACCTAAAACTGCTGCCCAACTTCTGAAAGTCTGGTGCTTTATTCTGTCTCTTGCTGTAGGCCGCTCTTATGGATTTTCGGCAGAATATGTCACATATTCCCTCCCCTCCCCACAACAAGGCATCTGTATTCTTGTTTACAGTTCAGAACCTGCTTTCAGACAGACTCTTCTCAGTATCAGCTTCTCCTTCACTCCTTTTCCTGCCAATGCTGCACACTTCCTATGTTTTTAAAACAATCAGAGGGCTAGTCTTTAATTACCAGGAAATCAATCCGTCAGCACGAGCTGCTTAGTATTCAAAACTTCAAAGGAATAACACGCTGCAGAGATCATATTTTCCTCTTTATATATGCAGGGGTTTTTTTAATTCATGGCATATTCATATTATTTGGCTAGGTGAAGGAGTGCTGCACTCCTACTGGCAACTTATTAATATCTCTTTGCCTGGGTTAACAATTCAGACTTAATGATAAGCTCCTCGTTGGCAAACTCATTTATGCTTGATTTTGGGAGCACAAATGGCTGTTATGGAGGAGCAGCTTCCTCTTCATCTGAGCACATCCTGTGTTAGTTAAATGCCTTAATCATAAACATATGTTACAGGAAATATGGTCATAGCACATAGTCTCCTTTTTTCCTTAGACTTATGACTAAAGGGCACAGTCAGTGTTGGTGAGTTTAAAAATTTACATTTCTTGACAGTCATCTTATTTTCAGGTTCTGAAACTTTCAGAAAAAAGCATTTCTTGTACTATACATACACACCACTATGACAGCTAAGTATCTGTGCCACAGCGTTATGTACCATTTTAATTAAGGTGAAATGGACTGTGAGATGCATGGGGGAGGTGTTTGTTTGTTTTAATTTTCAGCCTACAAAATGTCTAAGGTTTGAGGCTTAAGGGGGCTGACCCTACACTTTTTTTTTTTCTAAAAAGAAGCTATTTCTGTTTAAATCAGTGGAAGAATGACTTCTGTAAAATGCCTGTGCCCTTCCTGGGACTATATACCAATGCTCTCAAACATAATGGGAGAAGTGTATTTGAACACAAAAATACTGAACTCTTCAAAAGTTCCTTAGGCTATGTCCACACTATCCCTTATGTCAGTGTAACTTATGTCGGTGCTGTGGGGTGTGAATAAGCCACCCCCAAGCGATGTAAGTTACACGGGCCTAAGCGCTGGTGTGGACAGCTACCACCGCTTGTTGGGGGTGGATTAAGTCAATGGGAGATTTCTCTCCCGTTGGCTTAGAGTGGCTACACTAAAGAGCGCTTACAATGGCGAAACTGCACCAATGCAGCTGCACCGCTCTCTAGTGTCGCCATAGCCTCAGTTACAATCTTGTCCAGCTTATGCCTCTAGAGATAAAAGTCTATCACCATATCTGTTTCACAACCCTATTTTCCTTGTGGCTACTTTTGCTTTAAACATTTGTTCTGAGATACAGCTCTGCATATCAGCCTTGGAGTACACTTTCAAAACAACCTTGTGCTTTTTAAGTTACAAGGATACATACAAAATGGAAAATATTAATGTCTTGAGAACAGATTCTGATACTATTACTTGCATAGAGTAGTACCTACTCCATGAGTAATCCCACTGACTTCAGAGGGTCTTCTTGATGAGTAAGGCACTCCTCCATGTCAGTAAGAATATGGAAATCTGATCCATAATATTTAATAATATTTAATACATTACTAATTAAGGTCTACTCTCACAGTTGTTATGCTGGCAAAAATCCCACTAAGTTTAATAGGGACTTTGCCTGAGAAAGCACTGAAGGATTGGGCAGTAGTTATTTACAAGTCAGGTACACTGCACATTCATCACTGCATGCTTAAATAAGCATATCTGAAGTCATATTGCAGGGGTCGGCAACCTTTGGCACACGGCTCGCCAGGGTAAGTACCCTGGCGGGCCGGGCCAGTTTGTTTACCTGCCACATTGGCAGGTTCGGCCAACTGCGGCTCCCACTGGCCGCAGTTTGCCATCCCAGGCCAATGGGGGCTGCGGGAAGCAGTGCGGGCCAAGGGATGTGCTGGCCGTGGCTTCCCGCCACCCCCATTGGCCTGGGACAGTGAACCGCAGCCAGTGGGAGCCGTGGTCGGCCGAACATGCCGACGTGGCAGGTAAACAAACTGGCCCGGCACACCAGGGTGCTTACCCTGGCGAACCATGTGCCAGAGGTTTGCCGACCCCTGTCATATTGTGACAGAGCCATACTTCATATTGATATGATTCCTGCCACACCTTTGAAGAAACTACGGTGTTAGCTTAAAGACCATAGGGTAAAGCATGTATCCACTACAGTTTGGTCAACAGAGTTTATGCTGCTTTAATTAAACCGCTGTTGCATGTGCACGCTATGCTCCTTGTGTCTGCAGAGTACATCCACACTAGCAGCTCTTGCATCAACACAGAGAGCAGTGCAGTGTGGGTAGCTATTCCACTGTGCAACTGGCTGCAGGGTGCTTTGGGAAGGGTTTGCAATGCCTCATGGGGCAGGTACAGTGTCACAAGATGCAGGTTTCTCATTGCAGGAGGGAGCAGGATTTCCACCTTAATGATTTTCTCTTTGCTGCCAGAGCAGAGTGACATGATCAGCGGTCAGAACATCCTGGAGCTTTGAAAGGGGAGGCGCTCATGCCTGTGTAGCTGGATGCAGAAGAGTTGAGTTCAAAACAGTGAGCAGAGTGGACACGGTGGGCATTATGGGATACTGGGGAAGGCCAGATATGGCAACATAAGGAAGGGCAGTGTCTACACTGACACTTTGTTGCTTGAACTTTGCTGCAAAAAGCTTTATGCCTCTTGTCATTTTATTTTGTCAGCAAAACAGGAGAATTTGCTGACAAAAGTAGCTTTGTCGTGTGCACACCTCCACTGGTTTGTCAGCAAAGGCTGGCTTTTAGTAACAAACCTGTTACAGTGTAAACTCGGCCGAGATCCTGACGTGATCTCTTAGACCTAAATACCTTTGTGGGTCTGGGCCTTAGCTTTTAGTCTGACAGAAGCCTTAGGTCTGGTCCAAACACAAACCTGTGACTTTAAACTGGGCTTGGAAAGCCAGTCAGTTGACTGGTCAAATACTATCAACTGGCCATGTATTATCTAACTCAGGGGTGGGCAAAATTTTTTGGCCTGAGGGCCATATCTGGGTGGAGAAATTGCATGTAGGGCCCTGAAGGTAGGGCAGGGGCAGGGGGCTGGGGTGTGGGAGGGGGTGCGGTATGCAGGAAGGGGTTCAGGGCAAGGGGTTGGGGCACAGGAGAGGTGGTGTACGAGGGGGGCACAGGGCAGGAAGTTGGGGTGCAGGAGGGGCCTCCGGGTAGGGGGTTGGGGTGCAGGGTGCAGGAGGGTTTGGGGTGCGGGCTCTGGCCCAGCGCCACTTACCTTGAGTGGCTCTGGGGTGGCAGCGGTGCACAGTGGGGCTAAGGCAGGCTCCCTGCCTGGCCTGGCCCCACTTGCTCCCGGAAGCGGCCAGCACCATGTCCCTGTGGTCCCTAAGGGATGGGGAGCAGAGGGCTCCACGTGCTGCCCTCTCCTGTGGGTACCTCCCCCAAAGCTCCCATTGGCTGTGGTTCCCCGCAATCCCGCAGGCTGGACCCAAAGCCCTGACTGGCCAGATCCGGCACATGGGCTGTAGTTTGCCCATCCCTGATCTAAACAGTCAGATATTCCAGCAAGAATGCCCTGATGTAGGTGGTCGCCTACCTTTTCCGTTGCATCACGGTGCCATTTGTTAGCAAGCCTACTTAAATGTCTTGATCACTCATTTTTCTACATGCTGAGGCCACCTGTTGAGAAAAAGATGAACTAATTGGAAGCTGAGTAACTTGATTGGCTGGAATATTCTCGAACAAATATTGTATGTATGTATTTCTTGATTTGTATACCAGGCCATCAATGTACATGGTTAAAAGATATAGTCCCTGCCACAGAGTTTACAATCTAAACTGATTAGACAAACATACGGAAATGAAGTCTGAATGGAGTGGGGAGGGAAAGGAGGGTTCACAGTCATTAAACTTATTTCCCCAACACAAAGAGATGCACAGCCATTAAGCTGCTTCAAGAGTTGGCCTGCTGCCTACCTAGCATAAATGCACTTTAAAATGATCTTTTGCTTTTATAGTTGCTATGTGTTTCTTTTATTTCTGTTTAACTTCATTTTTGTTTTGCAACTGTTCAGTCTTGAATAATGTTCCCATTTAAATGCTAACCTAACATTGCTAAGAAGGTAATCATAATAATTATTCTTTCACTTCTTTAGAACTTCATTTCAGTTGAGATATTTATGCCTAATTACAAAAACCAAGGTACTTAACTGAATTATTTTAACTCAGAAAAATGTGAGGCTATGTCTACACCACAAACTTGGGGTGATGCAAGTGTAACCTCTTTGGGGTTTAAAGAGCATGGCCCCTTTAAATCTTTTTCCTGGTGGGGGAAGTGCTGATTGTTCTGGAAGGAGGAAATGCTGTTGGGGGAGCGGGAGCAGAGAGTGAGGGGAGAGTGAAATGGGGGGGCGGGTGTCTGAAGCTCCAGACAGAAGGGTGGCAGCCCACAGGCCCTCACAAAGTGAAGCAGCAGAGAACCTGCCTGATGCTTGGGAAGGACAGAGTGGCTGATGGGGCACCCCAGGACAGGAGCCCGGAGGAGCCCTGTGCCAGGGAGAAATCGCCCGAGAAGGACAGGCTGGAGCTGGACCCAGTATCACGGCTGCCCAGAGCTGCGTGGGGCTGTGAGTACTGGGGCTTGTGACTCTGCACTGGGGACAAGGAGGGAGGCTGCTAGCTAGTTAAGTGGGGAGGTGGTCGCTCTGTGTGGCTTTGCAGAGAGCGGCAGAAAAGGGCACCGGAGGGGTTTGTTGGGGAAAGTTTACTGGCGCCAAAGATGACCAGGAGCACCCACAACTCACTGCCAGATTGGAACTTTGCCCAGGATTCCTGAACTCTGTGTGCAGACACATTGCTCAGTGTCTGCCTTTCCAGACTGTGGTACCATTGGGCCTGTGGGGTCTTGTGTTGAATGTAACCCTGTTTTACTGGTCCCCCTATATTTCCCCCTGTTGTTTTTCTCTTTTCATCCCTCTGTAAATAAATATTTCCCTTTCCTATATTCATTGTACTCTTCCGGTGTGTGTGTGTTCACTCTGGGGGGGTTGGAACAGGTGCCCGGGGGGTGGAAGGGACTTTCCCTGCTGCATTCCTGCGCGCACCTTCTCTTGGCCAGAGCTGCCTGCAGAGCAGACTCCATCTTGGCCTTGAGGGCGCTAAAGTTACACAAGTTACATAAAGCTACCGCAGTTAGTGTATTGCTCATTTGTGTGCCTACTTGGCTGCTTGCGGGCCGAGGGATGTGCTGGCCGCAGCTTCCTGCCACCCCCATTGACCTGGGACGACGAACCATGGCTAGTGGGAGCTGCGATCAGCTGAACCTGCCAATGTGGCAGGTAAACAAACTGGCCTGGCTCGCCAGGGTGCTTACCCTGGCAAGCTGCGTGCCAGAGGTTGCCGACCCCTGTAATAAAACAACAACAGAGAGTGTTGGGAACACTCCCACATCACTCATGGGAAGAAAAATGTTAATGCCCCAAGTCTTAAGCCACTTTCATACTCACACACATACGTCCAGACTGGCCATGTCTGTGTATAATGTCCAGAGAAGGGGGGAAGGTGGACAGGAGATTATCCTGTATACAGCTTGTCCAGAGATACGCTGTGCAATCTCCAACTTGCTTCTGCTCTTGAGAGGCCTGTTCTTTTACGCCCTGGGGTCTCCTGTGGCATCTCTTTTAAAGACCCTTTGCTTGGCATTCCAGTCCAGGCCAGCTGCCTGTGGCTTCTTCAGTGTCCCCAAACCACGCCGGCTCCAGGGACACGAAGCTCGGCTCCGCCTTTTGCTGTTTCGTCTGTATTTTTCATCTCTGCAGCCTCTAAACTTTGTTGGTTTTTTTAACGCTTGGCATGGTCTGTGTCGATTCTTGCCCTTGAATGCAAAGCAGCTTTCTCCTTATCTCTAGGCCAAGCTGCCTTTTCAAGTTCCATTCCCTCCTCTCTTTCAGCTTTAACTAATTGGGAATATAAAGGAGCCGAGGGGTTAACAAAAAATAATTTGGGTAGGGAGGCATCCGGATGCTTTTTAAATCATACACTTTGTGTCTTAGAGAGCACCTCTAAGACGTATGATCCCATTCTAATTGAAGGTACCTTCTAGTGGGAATTGTTTAGATGGATCATCATGCATGTAAAAATTCCAATTCTCTAAGTACCTACAAGTCCTTGGACTAATTTCCACCCATTCTCTAAGCGTGTGGGGGGTGCCCTGTCCGCTGCAGTGGCTCATAAAGCTAAAATTACCACACCGCTCCTCGGCACTTACACAGGAAAGATTTATCAAGTTTGTTCATGGCCCTCCTACACCCCCTTCAGCAAAGAGCGTCGGCTTGTCTCAGAGTGATGATGCCGCGTACTCTAATTGCCTCTGGTGAGGTGATCAGATCATCAGTGGCTCATGCAGGGAGGAGAAAGGGAGGGAAGATGGGGTCATACAATCGTAGACCCAGGCAGACCCCTCGCCAGTCATGCTATGCAGAGACAACCCGCCTTGGGTCTGATGTTTTACTGATCCACTAAGATGCAGTCACCAAGCTTGCATTAGAGCAGGGGTTGGCAACCTCTGGCACATGACTCACCAGGGTAAGCCACCTGGCGGGGTGGGCCAGTTTGTTTACCTGTCACGTCGGCGGTTTCACTCGATCGCAGCTCCCACTGGCCGCGGTTCGCCATCCCAGGCCAATGGGGGTGGCGGGAATCCATGGCCAGCACATCCCTCAGCCCGCAGCGCTTCCTGCCACCCCCATTGGTCTGGGACGGCAAACTGCAGCCAGTGGGAGCCACGGTCCGCGAAACCTGCCGACGCGACAGGTAAACAAACTGGCCAGGCCCACCAGGGTGCTTACCCTGGCAAGCTGCGTGCTAGAGGTTGCCTACTCCTGCGTTAGAGATATCCCTGGTCACGAGCTTTTGGCTTTGCAGGGAGCTCTGGGCATCTTTCAGTGACCCTCATTCACACTGGCACACACACACACACACCAAGGCCTCTGTTCCTTCATACCACAATGCATCGGTTTTCGCCTCTTTTTTTTTTTAAATCTTTTTTCCTCTTCTTTTTTGTTTTTCTTTTTATTTTCCATTTTTTTTTATTTCTTTAACCTGAGGGCGTCACCACAACCCCTCTGTCCGGACTGAACACACCTGTATTCTTCTCTGAGGGCGTTACCACAACCCCTCAACTCAAGGGGTCTGACCTAAGCCACACATTGGCTTACCCTGGGGCAACAACACATTTCCCAGCCCCGCGTATGCATATCACTAACCTTATATGGGGCAACCAATTCCCCAGCACCGTTCTGCATCTGATCTTGTTGCATAAGCAAAAGTTCGCATGGCGTGAGCCCAAAGGGACAGACAGCCCCACGGTCAGTCCTCCTCTGATACCCCAATAGAGATTTCAAAAGGTCTCTTATCTCTGAGTTGGTGCCTGGGGTTCGCAGGGGGACGGTCCATAGTAGTGGTCACTGCCTCAGCCGGGCGTAGCCATCCGAGTCACATGGCACCAAATATTGTGGAAGAAATGAACTCCACTCTCAGGTTGGAAGCAACAAAATCAGAGGCAGCTTTATTCAGGACATGCAATTGCAAGGGAAGAACTCAGCTGACAGAGAACATTTCTGCCTCAGTTTCTCCAAAGTACAAGCAAAACCACAAGCATTTATACCTCTTTGTGATGGGCATTAATTAAAAACATCTGCATTTTATTTAGGCTATTTGCTATCTATTCCAGTATTTTCTCACTTTCTCTTCTCAAACATCGTTATCTCAAGACTAGGTCACACTGACTATTCTGCTGTTTTCCACTCGCTTCTGACGTGAGCCCTGCTTCTGCAGGTCTCACAATATTAGGCTAAGACTTGACAGAACAGTTGCTCTGTCTCTGACACTTAAATGGCTGCACTTAAACCCTTTCTTTCTTTCCCTGCTTCCACAGTGTGCTGTTGTTCTCTGGGAAAGAGGGGAACAGGGAGCAGTTATGCTGTGAGAAGCTGAAGGCCAGATATGAAAATCATCAGATCATATTTAGAACTACTTATTTAAGAACCCAGATATGTAAGTAGATTAGGAATGTTTAGAAAGATGTGATTAGGTTTATTTCTTTATGGCTTGTGAATGCCTCTGTGCTAACCACAGATGCTTTTGTTTTGCTTGTAACCTTTAAGCTGAACCTCAGGAGAGCCATCTTGATGCTTAATTTTTGTATTTTTTTTTTTAGATCTAGCAAAAAGCCTAAGTTCCAGATGTATTTTCTTTCTTTTTGTTTTTAATAAAATTTACCTTTTTTAAGAACAGGATTGGGTTTTTTTGTGTGTGTGTCCTAAGAGATTTGTGCATATGTTGTTTAATTAGCTGGTGGCAACAGCTGATTTCCTTTCTTTTTCTTTCTCAGCTCTTTCCCGTGTGTGTGTGTGTGTGTGTGTGTGTGTGTGAGAAAGGGCTTGAGGGTACCCCACAGGAAGGAATTCCCAAGTGCGCCTTTCTGGGTTCTCTAAAAAGGGGGTTTTTTTGCACTTGGGTGTTGGCAGCATCTACCCATCCAAGGTCAGATAAAAACTGTAACCTTGGAAGTTTAATACCAGACTAGAGTGGCCAGTATTAATTTTTAGAATCCTTGTGGACCCTCACCTTCTGTATTTGAAGTGCCAGAGTGGGGATTCAGCCTTAACAGGGACGTAAGGAAGTCCTAAAATGGAGTTCTCCATTCACTGCAAAGTGAGGCAATCCCATGATTGTAGGTCAAGTATCAGAAGCATTTGTGTTTACTGGCTGAGAAACCCCATTATGTCCTCGTGCATCTCCCCCTCCTTTTCCTGCTGGAATTCCTGGGTATTTCTCCATACTGTCTGCCACATTCACTCTCTAGGCCCTCTGTTCATAGTCTGATGCAGCACTGGCTTGCAGGATCTTGCTGAACATATCCTCTCTAGTCCTCTTCTTTCGCATCCTCATCAGGGTCAGGCATTCCACGAGTGTGCAGCAGCTACAAATAAAAAGAGACAGATGTATCATTGTATTTACAGTCACAATGGAAAGTGAAAGATACCTGTCAAAAGTCCCTTCCCTTATTGCCATAAAAGCTTATAATAAGACGTGCTTGTTGACCCTGCAGCTTTGGGAGTGCTTTTGCACAGAACTGCTCTCCAACCCCAGGCATGACAAATATGGCCCGCCAGAGGTGAGGGGGTGGTAGAAAATGAAAGAGGGAATTGTTTAGTTGCATGAGACAATACATTTTCGACCCCTACTTCCACGGGTATGAGTACAGGGCAATGGCACTGAGTACTGGCACTATTTTTCACAGGCGGTGGTGATTTTAGCTGATGTCTCACACCCGAGGGTAACATAGGCACAGGCATCCTGAAGCCTCCCATCTCAGGGCCTGCATGCCACTAACCTGATTACTGCAGTGGTGCTTGCCGAAGTCATCGCGGACTGACATGGGAAAGTGTTCTGCCATGGAAGAAGAAATCCCTAGAAAATTTTGAGGAAGGATTGCAGAGTACCCCCATGAAAGTTTCATTGTGAGCTCTCAGAAGGCCTCAAGGGACATCTCTGTGCACATAAACAAACAGTTCTGCTCTGCATGCTCCCCTCCGCTCCAGGGTGTCAGGAAGCAGGGCCTGTAGCAGAGCTAATCAGTACAGCTGGCCTGCAGCAGGCTGCCTAACTGGATGAGCCACCTGATTCACTGGAGGGTCCAGCAAGCCAGCTCTTAAGCCAGCAGCTGCTCACTGGCTGCTCAGTGCTCATGCCAAGCACTGTGCCTGCTCCTGTTCTCTTGTTCCTGCTGCTCCTGCCTCACACCTGGCCTTGTCTCTGTCCTACTCCTGCCTTGAATTGCGCCTGGCCTGTTACCCTGCTTGCTACAGTTCCTGATCTCCAACTTGACTCATGACTTCTGACTCCCCTTCTGACCCTAATCCCTGTTTCAGATGCTTAGTTCCCGATACCTGCTCTGACGACTAGGCCTGATGCCTGCTGTCATGGGGCTGGTACCCCCTCCCGCCCACCACCCCTGGTCACCCTGGGGGAGGGGTAAGGGCATGGTAGCCCCACAGTTAAGTCAATGTGTTTGCACTCACACATAGGGCGTCGTAGTCCAAAGGCCACGGGCGACAGAAACTCTCCTTGTCTTCAGGGAAGTGTGTCCCACTGGCCAGAGTCAACAGGACTCCCCTTGGCAGCAGGGAAGCATGGCCCGGTGGCCAGAGCCAATGGAAGGGGGATTTGGTGGGCCACCTGCAACACACCAACTGCTGCAGGGACACTGGCTAGTCCTTCCCTGGGCAGCCTCCTACCCATGGCTCCTGTCGCTGGAGTCAGGGGGCCTTGAGGGTCTCAGGGGGGCCTCGGTAGCAGTTGTAGTTTCTCTAGGGCAGCTGCAGATGCCTGTCTGGGCCTCAGCATCTCCTGCTCCCTCAGTCCAGGTGCCTGGCTGCTCCTTGGCTGGAGCCAGCAAGGCACATCATTCCTCCTCAACAGTCCGCCCAGAGTGAGCTAGGCTGCTCCATTTTATACTACAGCAGCGACTGGAGCAGGGTTGAGGGAACCTGGCTTCTGCTGCTAAGAGCACTGTCTTAACCCCTTCTGCTCCGGGGGATGGGGCGGTACACCCCATCACACCTGCCCTCATCCCGGTTACCTGGGAAGTGAAAAGCAGATAACTCTTTGAGTAGCCCTAGGCATTCTGAAGTGTATGTTATGATGTAAATACAGATGACTTTACCCCTGTTTGTTGTACTGCTATCTCTTCTTGTATGAGTAAAACAATGAAAAGTTGATACTTGTGTTTCGTTAACTTGGGGTTGAGCCGGTGCCATCTTTACATTTAAACATTCTAAGGAAAAATGCATGCACGGGCTTACCTGAGGTTCCTTCCCCTTCATTGGGTTCATCCGTGCTCGGCTGGCAGGATTGTGCTGGAGTCTCAAAAAGATCCTGGCTTGTGCATAGCTGCCTTTCCACCCCCGCCATGTGTCCTGCCACGCCCCCCTTCCTCACTGTTCATGGCAGGGGTCTGTGTCTCAGGCTCCTCAAAGGTACTGGAGCGGCAGGGTGGTGGTGCATCTCTATGGCATGCATCTCTTGGTAAAAGCAGCAGGTCTGGGGCTCAGCATGAGATCTCTTGGCGTGTGGTATACCTGCCGCAGTTCCTTCACTTTCACATGGCACAGCTGCTGATCCCTTTCTTACCCCTTCACCTGCATCCCCTGTACAATTTTTTCACAGATGTCCACATTTCTACAGCTGGTCCATAGAACAAGCCTCACACAGCCTCTTCTTCTCACAGGCCCAGGAGCTTCCCACAGGCAGGAGGACATCTAGTGTGCAGAGCCGGCATGATTGGTTTGGCAGTTGCTCAAAACAATGGAGAGCTGCTAGGTGTGCTCACTAAGCTGGACAATCAGGAAAAGGTATTTCAAAAGTACGTGGGGGTTCTAAAGAGAGGGGTGGCTTCTAATCTCTGTGACCTCTGGGCAGTGGAGTTCATATTTGTGAACAGAACAGACATTGTGGGACAGCTGCTGGAGGACTGTTAGTGTCAACATAGGTCACAGAGTTTTGACACTTGCACTGTGTCAACCATGGGTGGTAGGTGAAGGTGCCGTTAGCCCCCAGCTCCTCTCCCTCTACTCGAGGCCCTGCCCCTCCCTTTCTTCCCCTCCCCCATACAGCCACTGGTCCTGGAGCACTGGGCAGGTGGCGCGGCTGGAGCGCCCCCACCCAGCACTCTTGGCAGGTGGCACGGCCAAAGCAGCCTTAGCCCCGGAGCACCAGGCGGGCGGGTGGTGTGGCTGGAGTGGCCCCAGCCCCAGAGCACCGGGCAAGTGGCATGGCCGGAACAGCCCCAGCCCCAGACTGCTGGCCGGGCGGCGTGGTCCCAGCACCCCCAGTGCTGAGCGGATGGACAGGCATGGCATGATCCCAGCCCCAGTGCCCCCAGTCCTGGGCTTTTGTGCACACTGGCCCCAGCCTACCTGCCCAACCTCTTGGCCACAGAAGAGCAGGAAGGGAACTGGAAGCAGGCAGCAGGGGGTTTCGGGGCTGAGCGTGGGCAGGGTCATGCAAGGCTGTTTGGGGAGGCACAGCCTTCTCTTGCCTATACTACCTGCCGCCCATGGTGTCAACCTCAGTAGGTCAACCATGGCTCAAAGTTGCTTGGGCAGGTGGGGTTACTGCCTTGCTGTAACAGTGTGCTTGTGTTGGCTGGAGACAATTTCAGTGTAAACACATGCACAAATAGGTTGACGCAAGACAACTTACATCAACCCAACTTTGTAGTGTAGACCAGGCCCATGGCTAAGTCTATTGGAGACCATAAAGTCTTGCTCTATAGTGTTATTGTTGTTACTATTGTAATAAGTTAGTGCTTTACAATATTTGACCAATATTTGACTGGCCAGTTGGCTAATTATTTTGGACTGGTCAGATGCCCAACCCTATTTTAAATTTGTGCAGTGTCTCTTTGAAGATAAACCCTTATTGACCTCAATAGGCAAAATCCTGAAAGGCACAGGAGTACCAGATCATCCCCTCTTGCGATTACACCCACAGGAAGGGTCTGAGGGAAAAACATCCACAAGGTTCCCTTCATGTTGCTCCATAGGGGTGAAAGGAGAGCTAGTGGCCTGCAGAACGGGATGTGAGTCCTGTAGGAAGCCAGGCCATCTGTATGGAGGATCTGTGCCTGCGCAGCAGTGGATCCCCCCATCCCTTGCAATTCAGTTGTTGGAACAGCCCTCTATAGGGTCCAACAGAAGGAGGTGGGACACTGCTGGTGGAGGAGGAGAGCCAGCCTCACTTGAAGAATGCTATCTATGTGCAGATTTTGAGGGATGATCCCCTGCAAAGGTTGGCCAACACTCCATGAGCATGACTGTTTTCTCACTTAACTGGTGTAAAAACTGATGTAATTCCATTCAGTGAATTACTCCTGATTATATGAGACATATCTTTGGAAGCAGAGATATACCTTATTACTTCCACACAGGCTCTAAAGGGATATGATAAGAGGAACACAGTATGTTCAAGCAAAGAGGAAACTGAATTTGTTTGTGTATATTCCAAAAAAATAAAAAATAAAAAAAGGCCCTGTATCTAAACAATTGGAGTGAGAAACAGATGTAGCAACAGATGTTAAGGGTGCCTGTGAGTTTCCTTTGTAACCCACTTTTTCCAGTTGCTCATAACTTTCTGAAACTCTCCACCTTTCTGATGAAGTATAATTTATATGGTCTCTGCCAAAGAGACTTAGTTTTTAAGTCTGAGCTAAAGTAGTGCGTCAGCCATTGAGGGGATGAATACACTTTTCTCCATGCTAAAACAAAAAAACTACCCCACTTGCAGCCTCTCTTGAACAGCTTTCATGCCAACAGGGCTGCTGGAACAATTTTTTATGGTGAGGGTGCTGAGAACCATTGAACCAACCTGTAAACCCTGTATAGAATGGAAACTGCTTCAAGCGGCACCACTCGTTCCAGCACCTACGAGTGTCAATATATGGCTAAGAGTCAAAACTAGAAATCTGAAAAGGAAATAAAAAAGCTGTTAGTTTCTTGTTGAAATAAAAGGGCAGACCCTGAAGTTGTGTCTGAATGTTTAGTCAGTATTCTCTCATGCAAAACTTCTACTGATTTAAATAGGAGTTTTGCCTGAGTGATCACGTCAGCTATGTTCATTTAATAATTCCAGTTTTCCAAAAGTGCCTGAACATAGACACAGATTTACATACTGATCGTAATGAAGCTAAAAAAAAAGTATACATTGATGACTGGGGTAGAAGTTGGTCTGGCTAATAGTATGATCTAGAACAGGAGAGAATTGTGAGGAGATTGTACAAAGTGTGTTTGATCATGCAGGAGTTGTTCTCAGTTTTTACAGGGATTTTTTGTACCATTTGCAGTGCATTGTCCTGGTCACTATGTCTACACTGCAGCTGGGAGCATCTTCCCAGCCTGGGTAGACAGACTTGTTCTAGTGGGGCTCAAGGTAGTGTGCTAAGAAATAGTGATGTGGATGTTGCGGCACCAGCGGAGGCTTGGTCCTAGGCGCCCGAGCTTCCAACGCCCCACCCTAACCCCTGGATCTGAGCTACAGGTTGGGCTAGACTAAGCTTCTGCTGGAGCCACAACATCCACAACAGCTATTTTTTAAGTGCGCTAGCAGAGCGTCCTGTCTGGTCTAGGCTGTGGAGGCTCACTCCCAGCTGCAGTGGAAGAACATTATAACCTAAGGGTCAACGATCAATACAGAGGATGACCATACTGTCCCGTATTGTTGGCCGGGACAGTCCCTTTTTATAAACCCTGTCCCAGCCATCCTGACTTTTTTGGCCAAAAGTGGGCATTGGTCCTGTTTTTGCTTCTTGCCAACAAGAGCAAGTTGGGACAACATACCCACTTTTTGTCAAAGAAGTGGGGTGGGGAGGAACGTGCCTGGGGGGCAATCATCAATGCCAAGCTGCTTCAGGGTAGGTAGGAAAAAAGGGCTTGGGTAAGGGTTGGGCAGGCAGGGATCGAGCGAGCAGCAGTGCCAGCGTCAGCCTCATACAGTGCTGGCAAGGGGCAGGCAAGCGGCTTGGGACAGGTCCCGCCTGGGGGGCTCATGTGAAACGGCTCGGGCCAGCCGCTGTCGAAGAGGCGGAAAGTGGCTCAGGCCAGCCCCGCGCCGTGTCCCGTTTCCCTTTGGGAAATAATGGCCACCCTATGACAATATAGGGATAAAAAACTGCACGACTGACATCTGGGTCAGCTTGACTCAGGCTCCAGGGGCTTGGGCTCCTGGGGCTGAAAAATTGCTGTCCAGACTTTCAGGCTTGGGCAGGAGCGTTGATGCTCTGGTACCTCTGCCAAGCCCAAAGCGCCAAGTCCTACACGAGCAAATTTTTAGCCTCACATACAGCCTGAGCTCCCATCAGCTGACCAGGGCCATCCGCTTGCCATGCAGGTGGGTCTTCTAATACCCTGTGTAGATGTACCCTCAGGCACTTTCTTAAGGTTAAATAAGTAAAATCAAGGTTGCTTTAGGTGGTGCTGTTTCTTCACAGTGGCATTAAACAGTAACACTCCAAAGGAGCCAAAGCAGTTCAGCAAAGGCAGCAGTTAGGGACTTCTGTGTAGTTTGTGTCAGGCAGCAAAGGAGGAGGCCCCCACTTAAGGTTCTTGCCTCTATCTTTCTCTCGTAACCCAGTTTTAGTGGATGACGTAAATGGTGTTTGTACACTTGCATGCGATATGCACATTTTGAGTTAGAAGAGAGTTCTAGTGTGGTAAAACAGCACACGCTTACACCAATAATTGGGACAAGCATGTGGGTGGAAGTGAAAACAAAATGGAACTTGCATGTTGAATAGTGGGAAGGTTGTACCGCTGGAAAAAGCAACTAAAATGAGGATGCAAGATAAAGTAAGAGAGGGGTCTGGTTTCTTTTCCTACAAAACCCATTGCCTACTGCCACATGTTCTTTGGACACCCGTGACTGTCAGATTGGGATTACAGGTTACTCTGCTTTAACCATTTACAAACAACACGCCATTTTATGGGGAGTCTGGGGTGGGGGACATAGGCGGTTCTCTGGAGGCAGAGTGGGGTGGTGGAGCCCAGGGGGCGATGGGAGAGGAGTGGGGGACATAGGGGAGTGGTTTCTGGGGGAATCCAGGGCTTGAGTTGGGGAGGGGAACATGGGGGACTCTCTGGGAGGTGGGTGGGTTTGGGAGCCTGGGCAGGGGGTATGAGCTGGGGAAGTCTGTGGGAAGGGGGCATGGGAGGCTCACTGGAGAGCCAGGTGGCTGATGGGGGAGGCTGGAACCAGAGGAGTTGGACTGGGGAGGGCTGGAATGGGGGACATGAAGGGTGGATACTTTTGAGTTGGCAGACGCATAAGAAGGTTGGAGCTCGGGGGGGCTGAAAGATGGGAGTGTGGCTTAAGGGAGTCAGTGGAAAGAGGGCTGGGAAAGCCAGAAGAATGATGGATGGATGGGGTGAGATCCATGAGCCCTGGACAAGGAGAATGACTTGTGGGAAGTCAAGGGGGCTTGGAGGTAGGGGTTGAGGTAATGAGGTCGAGAGCTGGAGAGCCAGAAGATGATTGCAGGAGGAGGCTCAGAGCCATCGGACCAGGTGGTAAGCAGTTGAGTCAGGAAAGTAATGAGGGGAAGGTGGCTGGCGCCAGGGAGTGGCACGGGAAATGGGATGCATAGGGGAAAGACAGGTTGTGGGAAGTAGGGATGGCTGCGTGGCTGGGTGACGTTTCAGCCATCAGAGGTGTTGGGTGGGGGAGCTGAGGTCAGGTATCTAGATGCTGTTGTGATCCATGTTCTCTACATGGGTGGATGTGTGGGGAGCAGTCTTGGTTATTTTCATGTCCATAGGGCTGGGGTACTGGATGCCAACAGGGGGGTTATGTTATCTTTACTCTCTGGTTAGGCAAGAAGAACTAGTGACACAGCATTGCAGTGAGCCCAGCAGTGTCTCAGATGGCTGTGAAAGGGATTTGTGAGGGTTGCTAGGGGAAGGATGGTGAGGTGTAAAGTTTGTAAATTCAGAAGGCTTGGAGAATTTGTCCAAACTGAAATTCTAGCTGGTTTAGGGTCCCTCAGCCCCCTAATTCATTTATGACCACTTCCAGCAACCCAGAAGGTAGATACTTTGATTTAAAGGTTCTGTATAAACAAAACAAAATGACCCTGGAAAAAACTAGCTTTGTGTTCCTGCATCCCACTCTGTTGCTGGTGTATTGGAAGCAGCATTCTGAATAGTCCTATTCAGTGTAGCTTCTTGTTTTGAGAAGAAAGCATATTTGAAGTTATATTGAACATTTTTTTGATTCCATCTAAATATTCAGTCATCTCAAGATAAGCACTAGTTCATGAGCACCTGTTGGGAATGGATCACTTGATGATTTCTGACCAAGATCCTTGACACGTAACTTAAACGGTTTGTCACTGCTAAACTGAACAATTACAATATCAGTTGTCTTGTGCTATTGAACTGACTATGCAAATAATTAAGAGAAAACTAGACAGTGTTCCTGGGAAAGCCTCTGGTTTCCAAACCTATTTCTACCAGTAAGGTAGGAATCGTATAGTGCCTATAGGCAACCTTCTTATGAAGCCTTTATAATGGTCTGTTGCACTGATCAGACAGGAATTATAAGGGGGGAGAGGGGGGAAATGGCCAGAGACCAAATTGAAAGTTACCTAAATATAAAAGGATTCATGAATTCACTTTGTCATCACACCAGTTAATCCTGGTTGTGTATGTACCTGTAGCATGTTGAAGGTTCATAGGGCTGCAGTGTTTGGGAACTCCCTGAATTCAAAGCTAGCCTGATAAAACCTATTTTGCCTCATTTTAAAGTTAGGGTGGACCAGACAGCAAATGTTTAAAATCGGTGATGGGATGGGGGTAATAGGAGCCTATATAAGAAAAAGACCCAAAAATCGGGACTGTCGCTATAAAATCATCTGGTCACCTTATTTTAAAGTAGACTTTCTCATCATGACTGCAGAATGCATTTCCATTTCATAGATGTTTTCACATAAGGAGCTGGAGTATGACTTCTGGAAACCTACCAAAAGACTTGGTAGCTGAGGCTGCAGAGTTGTCCTTTAAAGTGCACTGTAGCAGGGTGGTCACCCACTCCTGCCTTAAAAGGCTTAAAACAGCCTGGGGAGAGGGCTGTGTGCAGGGAAAGGAAAAGCGGGGCTGATTGGGGAAGCAGCCCCTCAGCTGGGGCCATGCCCCAATCAGGCCGCAGCTGGCTTAATGAGGGCCCAGGTGGCCCTTATAAGAGCGCTGGGGCCAGAAGCCAAAAAAGGAGTCTCTCCCTAGCTTGCTGAGGGAGAAGGGCCTGGCTGCTGGGGAGCTGAACAGAGTACCTAAAGTGGAGCAGGGCTGGGGGAAGGCTAGAGGAGCTGGCGGAGCTCAAGCCTGGAAACCCCCCAGGCTGCAGGCCTGGTTAAAGGCTGGAAAAGGGTACTGGGGTTGCAGAGGGGCAGCCCAAGGGCAGACCGTGGCAGCAGGTCCAACCCCGCCTTGCCAGTGATGAGTGGCAATTATACTGCAGTCTGCCCCAGTGAATGGGGGCTAGATGGTGACTGGCAGTAGCCTGATACTGAGGTGGGGATAGGGGGTTGGAGGTTCCCTGGGGAGGGGGAGACCCAGCAAGACTGTGGGGGTCCTGCAAAGGGCTCTCTG
Organism: Mauremys mutica; assembly: GCF_020497125.1. NCBI lineage: Eukaryota > Metazoa > Chordata > Testudines > Geoemydidae > Mauremys > Mauremys mutica. The sequence goes on from NW_025422796.1 coordinate 55,827, forward strand.
GAGTAGGAAATGCCTAATTCCCTGGATGACCAGCAGGAGGCACTGCACTGGTGAGTCATCACCCCCGTTACATGCACTTCAGGAGCGGCGCCAGGGTTTTTGGCGCCCTAGGTGCAGGGCCGGCTCTACCCATTTCGCCGCCGGTCCCGCGGCTTCGGTGGACCTCCCACAGGTGTCCCCTGCGGAGGGTCTGCCTGGTCCCGGGGCTCCGGTGGACCTGCCGCAGGCGTGCCTGCGGATGCTCCACCGGAGCTGCGGGACCAGCGGACCCTCTGCAGGCACGTCTGCGGGAGGTCCACCGGAGCCGCCTGCCGCCCTCTTGGCAAAATGCCACCCCCCCCCACAAATCCTGGCGCCCTAGGCGACTGCCTAGGTCGCCTAAATGGAAGCGCCGGCCCTGCATTGCACTTTACATAAAAGCAAAAACAAAAAAACCCACACAAACTGTCCAAAGCCACAATCCTAGATAAACATAGAAAAAGGAGATGAACATTTTTTGAGCCAACTGGAGTTCTTGTAAGACTTTTATAATACTGCCTAGTGTGCTTAAGAATGAACCAGAGTACCCCAGTGCTTTGATGGAAGTGTGAAGGCTCAAGGGCCACTTGCTGAAGGGTTTAATTACCTGTTCACAAGCATTATTTTCCACTGGCGTAATTTAATTTACTTCAGTGGAGTTACTCCTGACTTATGCCAATCTAAACTGAGAAATCAGGCCCTGTGAATCCATCTCTGTTTGCATGACAATGACAGAAGCACTGATGGTGGGTCATTGTGTGTGGGTCCTGTGTGGAAATTCAACGTTTTTAATAACCCTCACACTTCTCCTTTGTTAACAATTGTGAAGTAAGCTCACTTTGGCCTTTAAAACATGTAGGGTTATTGGCTCGAGGTGTCTGTAAGGACTTTTTTTAAGCAGTTTGCAAGGTACCCAATGTGTTTGCTTTACTTGTAGCAGTGCATGTTTCTTCATTTTAACTGAGTTACTTTAAATAGAAACAAAATGGACAGTTGTTGCTAGCAAGGCTGTGAAAACAGAGGGAAGAAAAGCTAAAGGAAATAAAGATGCAGAGCTCATCTGACCAACCATCATCAGTCACACAAACTCTTACTGACTTCAGACCACCTTTGGACTGTTTTTTTTTAATCTTCTTGGGAACTATGGATGTGATCTTTTCTCAGGCCTTATCTACACTGGGGATTTGTCCTGATGGCAGCCATTACTGGGCAGCCACTAGCATAGCAGGAGCAGTGCAAACCTGTGCTGTAGATAGGCAACGCTGATATGAATCATGATTTGAACAGGGGTAGCTTACTCTGGTTTCAGTTCATTTCAAAAGCAGTACTTGTGGAGTAAGGTGCTACTGAATGTGAGGAAGGGGGGCAGAAGTGGGTCTTAAGTGATGATGCACAGGACTATAGTCCCTAAATATAAGCATATGAGGGTCGTGGTGGATCCACGAAACACTCATCCCAAGGTAAATGGTGATATTTATTGACTAATCTGTAAACCGTTTCTATCACCTTAACACTTGAGTGCCTTGTGTGTATTAAAAAAAAATACCAAAGTTGTCAAATTATTCTGCCGCACTAAAAATAGAGACTCCATACGCTCATGTGGTCCTGCTTCAAAAATAGTCCAGCGATCAGATGAAAGCTTGACTAAACAAATATATATTACAGTGGGCCCTGATGCTTGCCAAGTATGGTGCCTGGCCGTCTGCCAAAGGGAGCAGGTTCCAAAGGCACAGGCTCTCCCCTGAGAATGCCCTGCTGTCAGTCCTGGGAGAATGCAACCCCAAAAGCTGACAGCAAGAATGACCCAGCAGATTGCAACTGTTGCAATGGGATATGGGGAGAGTGACAATGGGGCCCATTCCACCTTTGTAATTTGTAAAACATGCCAAATATCACAGTCATTGAGCACAGATACAATTTTATATTAAAAAAAAAAATCCTTTAGAAATCTCACTGACAATTCAAAACACTCCCACATCCTATCAAATATACTATTAACTCTCTTTCCACCCATCCGCAATCACAGGCAAAAGCCTGAGAGCTATTGCACCATAAACACATTGACTAGGGTGCTGCACACTTCGTTACATTTGAAGCTCATTGCACACCACGGGCTCCCTGCATCCCTCCATTTCCCACATAAACTCCCTGTGTGCCGCCTCACCCATCCCCCTTTATTTTTGCAATCCCCATCTCCTCCCTCATGCCAGGGGTTCTGTGTACTCCCCCCATAGGTGGGTTCCTCATTTTCCCCTCCATGGCAGGGGTTCTGTGTGCTCCCCATTCCCCTCTCTCCCACATGCCAGGCGCTCCGTGTGTGCCCCTGTCCTCCTCCCCCATTCCATTGGTCCTCCCCCCATGCTAGAGGCTCTGTGTGACCCCATTCACCCCCTTCTCCCATAGCAGAGACCTCTGTCATAGGTTGCCTTGTCCAGTGCAACCCCAGGGGTGAGGGTGGGTATCTGTCTCCTAACAGAAGCAGCAAAAGAATCCTGTGGCACCTTATAGACTAACAGACGTTTCGCAGCATGATGCGAAACGTCTGTTAGTCTATAAGGTGCCACAGGATTCTTTGCTGCTTCTACAGAACCAGACTAACACGGCTACCCCTCTGATACCTGTCTCCTAACAGACATCCTTCTCTGGCTGTAGGCACTTGCTGTACTAGTCAGCTTAGAGAGCAGAGTATAGTCCTCTCGTTGTAAGCCTTTGGCAGGTGGCAAACATAAAACAGGCACAAAACAAATCAAAAAATGGTAAGTGTTAACCAAACAACACTGCAGCCCGCAAAACTGTCTAGACTCACCCAGCAGTTCCCCACAAGGTAAGAGGTCCGTAGTCTCTGTAAAAAGGTCTGGGCCCAAAGGAGCCAGGCTGAGCACCCTGGGTTCTAAACAAAAGGGAAAACAAAGTAAAGACAATCCTGTTATTCAGTAGTAAAAGTAATTTAAGGAACTTACCGGTACGCAGGGCTGGGGTCCTGAGCAAGGTGAGAGGAGGGCTCAACTGGAAGGGGCGGGGCTGTGGGCAGAAGGGGCGGGGCCTTTGAATCCCCAGGCCCTTTAAATCACCACCGCTACCCGTGGGCTCCGTCAGCAATTTAAAGGGCCTGGGGCTCCGGCTGCATTTAGTGGCAGCCAGGAGTTCTGGGCCCTTTAAATCATCACTGGAGCCCCATGGTAGCGTTAGTTGTGGCTGGGAGCCCTGGGGCTCTGGGTGCGATTTAAAGGGCCTGGGGATCCCGGCTGCTGCCACTACCCCAGGGCTAAGGCAGTGGGGCTTTGGTGGCAATTTAAAGTGCCAGGGGCTCCGGCCACTGCCAGGAGCCCATGCCCTTTTAAATTGCTGGCCTGGGGAAGTCCTCCTGCTGGTATGGTTGGCTGTATACCGGCTCTTGCTGGTATGCTGTACTGGACCAGTCGACTTATTACACCTCTGCTGTTATTTCTCCAGTGGGTCCAGGTGGCAGAGGCTCTTCAGCCATTTTCCTGGTAGGCAGCCCCTGCTCTGTGAGGCCAGGGAGGTCTCTGCCTCTTGCCTCCTGCTACCTTGTAGGGGGTTGGATCCTCCCCTTTAAGGAGCTGTCCCTCTCCAGGTTTGACAGGCCTCACAGGTTGCACCGGGCTGGGTCTGATTGTGCCTAGAGGAGCTCTTTAATGTAAGAATAGTTATGCTGGGTCAGACCAATGGTCCATCTAGCCCAGCATCCTATCTTCCAGCTGTGGCCAGTGTCAGATGTTTCAGAGGGAATGAACAGAAGAGGGAATTTATTGCATGATCCATCCCCTGTTGTCCAGTCCCAGCTTCCAGCAGTCAGATGTTTAGGGACACCCAATGATCTTGGCTAATAGCCATTGATGTACCTATTCTTCATGAGCTTATTTAATTCTTTTTTTAATCCATTTATACTTTTGACCACGGGTCGGAAACCTTCGGCATGCAGTCCATCAGGGTAATCCGCTGACGGGCTGCGAGACATTTTGTTTATGTTGATCGTCCACAGGCATGTTCCAGGCCACTGGGAGTTCAGCTGACTGGCTGATGCCTGTGACTGCAGCCCTATACCAGATGCTCCTCCAGTTGTGTTAAAGAAAAGGACTAATGTGAGAGCTGAGAAGGAAGCAGCAGAAGCACATTTCCAGATGGAGCAGGGTAGATCTATGGCCAGGTGCTTTTCCCCCGTTCCACTGTTCCTCTATCCCATTTTCTCCCCTCCTAACCTCGCCTGCCACTCCCTGATAGTGGGGATTTACTCCCCAGGTAGGAAAGCACTGGTTTTAAAATGTATAGATTGTAACCAACAGCTTCAACTCACTCAGAAGCTAGCAGGTGGTCAATGAATAACAAGGAGCACTGGTGTTAGTGCCCATGGTGGCTTACTCCACTTAAGGGGACAGGTCAGATCCTGCACAAATTAAAGCTTCAAGGCTCTTTTTGAAGGTAGCTTTAAGTAGGACATCATGCAATAATATAGCTCAGTGTGGTAATACATAAGTGTTGATCATTGTGGGAAGGGTCAGAAAGAAACAGTCTCTAGGTTAAACATACAAAGGAAAAAATACATTGCTCACGGGTTTCCCAAAACAGCCATTGATCCAATATGACTCCAAGACTGCAAACTATCGACTGTCACCACGATTCTGGATTGACCCTTTAGTTAGTCTGCTCCCTTCCAAGGCCCCACCTCTGCGAGGCACAGGAGAACAGAGAGAAGTATAACTGGTCAAAACATCTCGCTGTCTTATCCGGTGATAAACAGGAGGGGTATCAGAACTGAAAATCAAAAAATAGTATCAAGAGAAAACAAAGCAGAAAAAAGAAGAGAAGAAAAATGAATGGGCGTGGGCTAAAACACACCACAGAGTTAAAAACCACAGAAGAGGCACAGTTTGCCTCCTCACTGCCTGTTTTTGGATAACTGCCATATTAACCAACAACAGTCCTAGTGCGGAATATTGGGAACCCCCACTGTTAACCTGTTTGTCATGTTGAGAACTGACCATTTATTCCTGCTCTGAGTTTTCTGTCTCTTAGCAAGTTTCTAATACATGACAGTACTTTACCTGTCATCTCCAAGCTAGTTGATTTCCTTAATAACCTCTTGTAAGGGATTTTGTCAAAAGCTTTTTGAAAGTCCAAATAAATTATGTCAACTGCTGCTGCTTTAGCAAATATTTCACTCAAAATGGAATGCTGTAAAAACCGCTGTAAAAAACGCCAGATATCCAACAAATCTGGATTATGTATTTCTCTCTCCCTTAGTCAGGAAGGGACCAGGATGTTTTTAAGTCACGGATTTCCTGTAGGTATCCAAATAGCTTTCTTGTGTAGAGCACAGGAGTTTTAAGATTTCCTAAGCTGGTATATGTGCTATAAATCTCTCTCTAGAATGCTTCCTACACTTTCCATAAGAGAGTAAATGCCCCAATAATTTTTTCAGGTTCTGCATCTGTTTACAAAGGTTGGGCTATTCCAAAAGTTAGCAGAAACATGCCCTATGATTCAGGTAATCTTAGGAAATGTTTAGATGTCAATCTACATATACAAGACAGACACAGGGTGTTGGGAAGGGATAGACAAGAACATACAGGCTGAGCAAACAGAATGATAGTTTGTCAGTGTCATGGAACTGCCAGGATATTTTAAATTTGTAAACAATTTTTGGATGGCATTTTTGTTTATTTACACTTTATTTTTTATTTGTATTAACTACATTATAGGGCAAGGGTAGGAGGGAAGGGAAGATAGGAAGGGATTAGCTAAAATGAAAAAAATAAAGGGAGGCAAGGGGAAAGGGGGAGGAAAGAATGGGAAGAAGATGGAGGGCAGGATGGAGAGGGGCATGGAGGGAAGTAGGAGGCTGAAGTGAAGAGAGTATGAGGGGAAGGGCGATTGGATCCAGCAGCCAATTAGGAGAGGGAAGAGACTGTTCAAAGTGAAAACTGTAGAAAATGGTCTGATGACATGATTCGTTTCCAAAGGTCTCTGTTGATGCTGTCTCTGCAGCTGCTCCTGCTGGCCTGAGTCTCTGGCTGGGTCTACTGTGGAGTTTCTTTTTCTTCTCCTGAGCCCACATGCAGAAGGTGACATATATATAGTATGAAAGTATTTAATGGGGAGATTTTCAAAAAGCGCTAGAGCGATTTAGTAGCACAAGGGTCCCACTGACAGCTGAAGGGACTTGGACTCCTAAATATCTTTTAGTCACTTTTGAAATTTTTCCTCTAATGGTTGGAAACATTTTCTTACTGTTTCCTATGCTATTGGCAAGTATGCTCACAGGTTTTCCAGTTAGTTTGGCCATCTATGCTGTTTGCTGAGTAATTGAAAATAGCAAATGTTCCAATATTCTTCTGTTGGTTTTTTTTTGGTACCGATATGTTATTTAGCTGCTGTTAAATGGTATGTTGAAGGAGTAAGGAGAAAAGCAAAAGGGAGCAAAAGTTTAAACGCTAGCATACATTTTGGAAAAGTTATTAAAGCTCATGTTTTTGAGTTTGACAATCTCTAACTAGAAAGGATTATGAGGGGGACAAACTCTTCTAGGTCTGCCTCATGCAAGATTGCTTGCACCTGCCTGTGAAGCACCTGGTGCTGGCCACTGTCAGAGACAGGATACTGGACTAGATGAGCCTTCAGCAGTTGCTATGTTTCCCATGTGTGTATACAATGAGTTTAGCAGCAACATACAGCCACGTGTGATGGGCCACTAATGATGGAGAGAATCCTGCAACCACAGGGGCCTTGTCTAGGCTAAGAAAACGGATTGTGTTTGAAAATATGTTAGCTACCAAATTCTGAACATAACTTTGCACCTAGTGTGGACGCTTCAACACTTTGAAAAATGTTGACCTGAAGTTCCTCGACAGGGTCTTGTCTAGACAAGGCCTTAAGCACATGAATAATTTCACTCATAGAAGTAGTTTAACTGAAGTAAATGGGGGAAAAAGGCACAAATACATTATAAACCATTTTGTACAGGTTCCTTTTCAAAATATTTGTAAGTACTTTACACTGGCTTAGCAACTACTACCATAAATTATAATTGTGGAAAGTCACAAAGTAAACCAGTGACACATATGGCAGACATGATGCCTGGAAATGAACATAGCCAGGGAAGCTAACACTTCAGTCACCATACATTAGGGTGACCAGATAGCAAATGTGAGAAATCAGGACAAGGGGTGGGGGGTGGAGGTAACAGGAGCCTATATAAGAAAAAGACCCCAAAATCGGGACTGTCCCTATAAAATCGGGACATCTTCACCCTACCATACATTGTTTTAATAACTGGCTTCATTGCTCATATAAACTGCAAGCAAATGAGTAAAATGTCCAAATGGGATCAGTTGGGGCAGGGATATGCTGCCAATGTTCCTAGAAGGAATGCCCATAAAAATGTTCCCCTTTAGCCTTTGATAAAACTCACATTTGATAAAACCCACATGAGCGTACTTGCAGAGAGGACAATGAGGGACTGATGAATCTATTCACTTTTTTCCCCTGTTTAGAACAAAAACAATTTGACCACAGCCAATGTGTATTTTTATAATGTTTATCCTTTGTTCTTGGCAAAAGATGCCAAATTAAAATTGTATAATAATATAAAATAATGGTTTATGCAATACACTGTGTTAAACTTGTGTAATTTGAAATAGGGTGAATGTGATGTAGCTTATGTGGAGGGAGTTTAGGAGTATCCTGCCCTGGTAAACGTTTGCAAACCATGTTACAATTTGGTACATTCCAAAGACAAAAAATCTTATTCTTCAGGAATATTTTTTAAGGGTCACTCTGACAATGTTCAGAATGGATCAGCTTTATCAAAAGTGTGAGACAGCATGCCCAATCCTCTTCTCCTGTTTGGTGGTGAGACATGTTTATAAGGGTGCATCCAAGAGAGCCCTTCCCAGCACATCGCTGACACTGCGGCTGCACTACCTTGCAGTCGACCCATGAAAATCCGAATTAAGATGCTATGCCTCTCGCAGAGCTGCATTACAGAAGTCGACATTAGAAGTGACTTAGGCTCCACCCCCTACCCCCCCCCCCCAACCGTAAAGGACCCCAGTAGTGTAGACACAGACGTTAACAGGTCGACTTAAGGTGGCTTCCTTCGACCTAATTTTTTAGTGTAGACCAGGCCTGACTTGAGCTAACCAATTCTGCTTCTTCAAAAAAACTGCAGTTTTCTTGGTGGAAATTCGTTGTTAAACTATTTTCACGAGGTTTCTTT
>NW_025422797.1:0-161612 GCF_020497125.1 Mauremys mutica
GAATGTTTATTCTCTGTAAATGACTTCATTATCAAATTTGCTCAGTTCAAAGTGAGCAAACACCTTTTTCTATCTATCAGCAAGCCATGTTGAACCCAATGAACCCTGCAGCTTCTAATACAGGACCAACCTCCGTCTTACATGGGATTGAAGTTTAGCTTCGCCATGTGAGAGGATTGAATGTTCAGAGTCACAAGCCTGAAAATCAAGGTGGGTTTTTTTCATGCTTCCCACAACACAAGTAATAAAGATTCTGTAGTGACAGAACTCAGATGGCAATTTTATTGTGATAAGGCAGAGCATAGCAGTATTTGCCAACCCCAAGCAATCAAAAATTGTGGTCCAGACCCACTAAAATCATGACCATTCCTTAAAAATCATGAGGTTTAAAAATAAAAATGTTGGGGGAGGGCGGTATTTGTCTTCTGATTTCTGAGGGATTTAAGCTACACTGAGGGTATGTCTACACTACCCGCCAGATCAGTGGGTAGTGATCGATCTATCATGGATCGATGTATTGCGTCCGTCTAGACGCAATACATCAATCCCCAAACGCGCTCCCCATCGACTCCGGAACTTCCGCCAGGGTGAGAGGCGGAAGCGTAGTCAACGAGGGAGCGGAGGCCGTTCGATCCCGCGCCACGAGGACACGAAGTAAGTCAAGCTAAGTTGATCTAAGATACATCGAACTTTCAGCTACACTATTCTCGTAGCTGAAGTTGCGTATCTTAGATCGATCCCCGCCACACCTTCCAGTGTAGACCAGGCCTCAGTTCATGTTTTCAAGCTTCTCACCACAACCATGAGGGCTAAAAAGTTTTTTATGTCAATGAAAGCTGAGATGCTTCATGCAATCTCTTGATTCCAGTAAGTGGAGCTTTAAGAATAAACACCAAATCACAAGACTTGCAATAAAATCATGAAACTTAGTGACACTGATTAATATTATATAATAATAACATTACTTATTACTTAACAGATAGTAAAGCACCAATAAGCTTGGCCCAATCCAAATGGCATTGACAGCTTCAGGTCCTGCTCCTGCAAGCTCATCTGAGTGGTGTAGGACTTGTGTGCCTGCATGGAGCCCCACTGAAGTAAGGATCCACCCATGCAGAGACAGCTTGCAGGACTGGGGCCTAAGAATACAACTTATTATGCAATTATTTTGTGCTGACAGTAGTCAGCATGTTTTTGTAGCAAAATAAGCAGAAATGGCTCTGAAGACAAATCAAGGAATAGATATGGGCAGTAGATATATAAAAAAAGCCGTTCTTCTACCACTTTTCTAAGCGTCACAGCAGTCTACCACTGAATGATTGTTCTCCACTGATCAGAATGGAATGTTGGGACATTTTTTCCTACAAAGTGTCTCAGGGACGCCATCACACATGATTCCAGATAAACCTCCATGTATAAAAATTACCATCATGTACGTTAATGAGCAGAAAATTACTGACAGAATGTCTACCCCAGGGGGTCCAGTTCCCAGGTAAGGAGTTTGTCTCAGTGGCTATTGTGGCAGCTCTATTAGCAGAATGCAGCAAGGTCACTGGTATAACTTGCCCTCAGTTCACAAATTTCCATTTCAGACATCTCTGTCTCTGTCTTGGTTTCGGTCCTATTTACTCGGAGCCATTTCTTAACAATGTCTAATTTCCTCAAGGAATCCCTCTGAGTCCATTCTCTCAGATATGCTGCCATATCTTTTTTTTAAATCACTGAAAGGCACAAATATCCTTCCTGAGCTTTATAACCATCTAGCTTGATTATAGACATGAATTTCAGTTACCATACATTTCTGCACCACAGGGGTTCCAAAAGTGCAGCCTCGGGGGATCTAAAGTGTGGCTCCCTAACCGTCTTCACCCACAAGATGAGGGTAAAGTAGATTGATACTGGTTTTTTTACCACTAATAAGAACAATCAACAAGCTTTTTTTTTTTTATCATGGACGATACAAGCTATGGGAATTGTGGTGCATTCATTTTTTATTTATATCACTGCACATGCAAATTAGATGCATCCCTCAGGTGTCTGGCAAGTTGCCAGTGTCTGGCCATTGGTGTCACAAAATTTGCACATCTCTAATAAATAGAAAGCTTTATGTTGCTGTTTTGTAGCAGTTTCCTCCAGGTTGTCTGATTTTCTAAGGTGGGGAACTAGGCTTAATTAAATTAGGATTCAGTCCTTTATTGAAAATAAAAAGAGCCAGTCCTTTCTCTTTCTCACTTTATAAGGATACACAACCCAAGCAGAGGTGCCTTAATCCCTCTGTAATGAGGAGCAGGATCAACCCTTCATCAGGCAAATAAAAGACTATGGAATGGACTTTGGAACAGGAGCCATAAAGAAATGTATCAGTGTTTCTTGGAGAGAGAGCGCATTATTAGCACACAGATCTAGCGATGCCACTTGTAAATAGCCTCTCAAAAATCACTGAGAGTCTGGAGTGTTAAACTAAAGAGGATCACAAAGCCCAGTCAGGGGGAATGTTATATTAAGATCTCACAGTAACTTGCCTCACCTTTCTGGTAATCGGTTCCCAATCTAACCCGTCTCCTGAGTTTAGGTTACAAACCTCAATAACTCTGTGGCAGTCTTGACAGCAATTAACATTACTCAGCAGCCAGCTGGGTTTTTAAAATCTCCCTTCCAAGTGATCTTGTTACCTAGGTTTTAAAGACAGCATGACACGGTCATTTTGTATCTAGGGACCTGATCCTGCACTTTTGAAATCAATAGGAGTTTTACTATTGACTTCCATGGAAGCAGGAGCAGACCCCAGGAAAGCAATCCTACAAGCAAGTAACACAATAGTAAACTGCTGACTGTTTCCCAAATCCCAAAGTGTTTTCCTACCTGGCTTTGATATTGTTATGGGAAGCAGAGGATGGAGGAGGGTTACCCAAAGGTAACTTCTGAGAGCTTTTCCTCCACAATTAACCCCCCTTTTTCCTCCAGATTATTTATTTTTGCATATTATGCACATGTATCACAACAGTGTATTTCAGTGTTTCTCTTACCCTACTATTGGAACACTCAGACTTCAAAAGCCCATGGGAGTCTCCTAAGTCGTTTTTAAAACAAACAAACAATGGTTTTGTTTGAAAATAACTAGCTGCTGTTGGACTCTCACATCACTTTCAAACCCAGCCAACAAATTCCCAGCTCATTTGTTATAAGGGCTCTACTGTCAGAGTCAGAACCACTGCCATGAAAGTGGCGGGCAGTGCAGGGTCCTAAGCACAATGGGGTTTGAATAGTAAGATTGAATGAATGTAAAAATGAAAACACGATTTTTGGAAAAAAATGTTTTTCTGTAGTGTCTCTTCTTGCACACTGTTCCCCTAAAATTTACACAGTGTATTTATTGCTTTACACACGTTAGAGATGGGAAAGACTTACTACTTCTAGTGACTCCATTCTCCCACTTAACCAACACAGGATTGTTCTCTACAGCAGTGGTTCTCAACCTTTTGGGGCTCAGAACCCATTCAAAATGTTTATGGCCTATCGCGACCCAGTAAATAGTCTAGGGGTGGAGGCCTGGGGTGGTTTCGATTGAATCCCGCCCCCCCCCGGGGGGGGGAGATGGGATTGGGTCCTGCACACCACTCACCCCACAGTAGCGGCTCCTGTGCTATGGGGCTGGCTGGGCTTGGCTCTCTGCTCCAGGCATTGCAACCTCCAGGGCTGCTGCGCCACTCAGGTTTGGCCCCACCTCCCTCACTAGACCAAATTTGTGTGAGTGGATCAGGGCCGGCTCCAGGAACAAGCAGAGGAAGCAGGTGCTTGGGGCGGCCAATAGAAAGGGGCGGCAGTTCGTCTGTTGCTGGGGCAGCACGTCCAGGTCATCATTGTTGGCACTTCAGCGGCAGCTCAGTCGGCCCGCTTGAGTCTTTGGTGGCAATTCAGCAGCGGGTCCTTCACTTCCTGGCTTCTTCTCTGGCAACACTTCAGTGGCAGCTCAATCGGGTTTTTCTTTTTTTTCCTTTTTCTTTTGTTCTTTTTTTTTCCTGCTGATTGGGGCGGCAAAAAAGCTGGAGCCAGCCCTGGACCTGACTCATGGGATTGCGGTGCCACTCACTCAAATTTGGCCTACCTGGACTCTCATCATCATGACCTGAGTGGTGCTGGGACCCCAGAGGTTGCAGTGCCTGGAGCAGGAAGGCAAGACCAGCCAGTCCCATGGGACTGGAACCACAGGAACTGCCATGTGACCCTTTGAAACATTCTGGTGACCCAGTTTGGGGTCCTGACCCACGGGTTGAGAAACCCTGCTCTAGAGAATATTCTTGAGTTGTCCAGTCTAGTTGGGAGGCAACATGGTCTAGTTGAAAGGGCACTGAACTAATAGTCAGGAGATCTGTGTTCTCTTCTCAACTCTGCAGCTGACCTGCCATCCTTTGTCTGTCTTCTCTATTTAGATTGAAAGTTTTTCAGGGCAGGAGCTGTCTGTTACTATGTGTCTATACAGCACCTGGAACAATGGGGCCCTGTTCTTGGTTGAGGCCTCTAAGTGCAATACAAATAATAATAATAATAATAATAATTAATAATAATAGCTTTAAATGACTCAGGTATTAGGGCTTCCACCACTTCCCTTGGGAGATTATTCAACACTCTAAGAGATCTCATTCTTAAGAATTTTCTTCCTGATGTTCAACCAAGATCTGGCTTTGGCTTAATTTTATGTCACTGTTTTGGGGTGGGTTTTTTTTTGAGGGGGGGGTTTAGAGGATTTTTTTGTCAGTATTCTTAAAGCACAGTAATACTGACTATTTCTTGTATGTGTGTGTAACTCTTGTAGTTTGGTTGTAAGAAATTTCCATTAAAAGTAAACAGGGGGAAAAACAAAACTCCAAAATAACTTGCTGCATGATGAACGCTTCTTAAGGAATTCCCAGACTTCTCCAACAGGTGAAGAGCAGGGCTTCAGCCTCATCTCTTCCCCCACTTCCCCCCCCCCCCCCCAAAATGTACAGACGGCATATAGGCTTTTCAGTATAACTGCAAAATGTGGCAGGTCTGATTCTGATCTCACATCAGTTTTACACTGTAAACAGCAAGATGAGGCCTGGCATGTATTAGTTGCTTACATATCATGAAAGTTTATTGACTTTGGGGGAGTCCCCCTTTCTGAGTGGGTAGACTGGCTAGAATGAGCATGATGAGAGAGAAAGGAAGTGGAGCCCTCTACACACTGACCAGCAGTTACATTTTGTACTATGCAGTGTATTTGGAGAGTCAAGTGCTGATTCTGAGCGCAGTCCTGTGCTTCCAGATCAAGCAGGTAGTGGGAACGTTGTAGATCTGACATGCTCAGTTTTGGAGGGAGACAGATGAAGTATTTCTCACTGATAGCATAGAAGCCCCCTATTCACTGATATGGGTGGAGGCAGCAGTGCTCTGCAGCAAGCCCCAAGGGCTGATTTCTCTATTGCTCTCTGGCCCCTAAAAATTACCCTCAGCACAGAAGGCCACACAGGTCAGCATACAGGGGAGGTTGGAGGTGGGCCAAGAGGAAACAGCTGTGGCCAAAGCATTGCCTGCACACCAGCTATTATTCGAGGGGGCCCTCATCTACACTGGGAGCAAGGCAGGTCCCCAGGTGGGCCCAGAATGCAATGGTAGTTTGAAGCTACCTTTCCCCTGAACTTTGCTATGCTGAGCTGAGTGCAGAAATGGAGTACCAGAGAACTGGTCCCTAATTCCTATCCCTGGCTAGAAAACTCTGCTAAAAGGATGGATTGATTCATACCTACTGCAGACGGTGTATCCTGGTACAAAGGAGGTCAAAGGTCCCAAAGGAAAAGCACCACAATCACCTCTTCCATAGACCTGAACATTGTTCTTGACTGGAGGTTTAGAATTTTCCACAAGAAGCCCTTGCTGCCAAGAGTAAGTAAAAGGACAAAAGCACTCCAGGTGTAATGTGGAGTTGGGGAGATCTCAGTGGCAATCCATTCCTTCATGACTTGGGCCTGATTTTCAAAGGGACTAAACATGTCACAGTTCCATTGAGTTCAAATGGAGTTGTGAATGCTCAACATTTCTGAAAATCAGGCTTCAGGTATGTCAAGTTGGATACCCAAAAGCTGAGATACCTCAAGTAGGTTGACCATAGGTCCCATTTTGGCCGGGACAGTCCCTTTTTTAAGCCCTGTCCCAGCTGTTCTGACTTTTTTGGCAAAAGTGGGCATTTGTCCCCTTTGCTCTTGGCAATTTGATCAGTTGACAAAAGCAAAAGGGACAAATGCCCACATTTGTCAAAAAAGTGGGGTGTGGAGCGAAGGAATGTGCGGGGGCTGACCAGTGATGCCAGCCTGGCGTGGGGTGGGAGGCAGAGCTGGAGCGACCAGTGACAGCATTGTGTGTGCAGGGGAGGTGGGCAGGGGTGAGCAGTTCGGGCCAACACCATGGCGGGAAGAACTTGGGTCAGCCCCATGTGGTGTCCTGTTTTCCCTTTGGGAAATATGGTCACCCTATACCTCAAGCCTCTATCCACTTTTAAAAATATTGGCCTTGACTTTTTGGTGCCTCAGTTTCCCCACCTGTAAGAATGGGAATAATAATTATTAGAGCTGTCAAGCGATAAAAAAAATTAATCGCAATTAATCATGCTATTAATTGCACTGTTAAACAATAATAGAATACTATTTATTTAAATATTTGTGGCTGTTTTCTACATTTTCAAATATATTGATTTCAATTACAACACAGAATACAAAGTGTACAGTGCTCACTTTATATTTATTTTTATTACAAATATTTGCACTATAAAAAAAAAAGAAATAGTATTTTTCAATTCACCTATTACAAGTACCATAGTGTAATCTCTTTATCATGAAAGTTGAACTTACAAATGTAGACTTGTATGTAAAAAAAAACTGCATTCAAATATAAAACAATGTAAAATTTTAGAGCCTGCAAGTTCACTCAGTCCTACTTCTTGTTCAGACAATTGCTCAGACAAATAAGTTTGTTTACATTTGCAGAAGATTATGCTGCCCACTTCTTGTTTACAGTGTCATCTGAAAGTGAGAACAGGCATTTGCATGACACTGTTGTAGGCGGCGTTGCAAGATATTTACGTGCCATATGTGCTAAAGATTCATATGTCCTTTCATGCTTCAAACACCATTCCAGGGGACATACATCTATGCTGATGATGGGTTCTGCTCGATAACAATCCAAAGCAAACGCATGTTCATTTTCATTATCTGAGTCAGATGCCACCAGCAGAAGGTTGATTTTCTTTTATGGTGGTTTGGGTTTTGTAATTTCCGCATCGGAGTGTTGCCCTTTTAAGACTTCTGAAAGCATGCTAAACATCTCATCCCACTCAGATTTTGGAAGGCACTTCAGATTCTGAAACCTTGGGTCAAGTGCTGTAGCTATCTTTAGAAATCTCACATTGGTACCCTCTTTGTGTTTTGTGAAATCTGCAGTGAAAGTGTTCTTAAAATGAACATGTGCTGGGTTATCATCTGAGACTGCTATAACATGAAATATATGGCAGAAACAGAGTAGGGGACATACAATTCTCCCCCAAGGAGTTCAGTCACAAATGTAATTAATGCATTATTTTTTTAACAAGCGTCACCAGCATGGAAGCATGTCCTTTGGAATGGTGGCCGAAGCATGAAGGGGCATACAAATATTTAGCATATCTGGCATGTAAATACCTTGCAGTGCCAGCTACAAAAGTGCCATGCAAATGCCTGTTCTCACTTTCTGGTGACACTGTAAATAAGACTAGGGCAGCATTATTTACTGTAAATGTAAACATGCTTGTTTGTCTTAGCGATTGGCTGAACAAGAAGTAGGGTTAGGGTGACCAGATGTCCCGATTTTATAGGGACAGTCCCGATATTTGGAGCTTTTTCTTATATAGGCTCCTATTACCCCCCATCCTCTGTCCCGATTTTTCACACTTGCTATCTGGTCACCCTAAGTAGGATTGAGTGGACTTGTAGGCACTGAAGTTTTACATTGTTTTGTTTTTGAGTGCAGCTATGTAACAAAATCTACATTTGTAAGCTGCACTTTCACAACAATGAGATTGCACTTCAATACTTGTATGAGGTGAATTGAAAAATATTATTTCTTTTGTTTATCATTTTTACAGTGCAAATATTTGCAATAAAAAATAATAGACACTGATTTGAATTACAACATAGAATACAATATGTATGAAAATGTACAAAAACATCCAACATTTCAGGTGGTATTCTATTGTTTAATAGTGCAATTAAAACTGATTAGTTTTTTTTAATTGTGATTAATTTTTTTAGTTAATCGTGTGAGTTAACTGCGATTAATCAACAGCCCTAATATTTATGCCTCTTTCCATAGTGCTTTAACATCCTTGGATGATTGCAAGGTATTACCATTATTGTAGCAACCCTCCTAGCTTGATGTCATCCCCATATCTTATAAATTTACTCTCTGCTCCATTAGCCAAGTCATTAATGACAAATAAGGAGTAGTACCTGACCTAGGACTGACCCTTGTGGGGCCCCGCTAGATACACCCTCCCAGTTCCATAGGGATGGTCTTTCAACCACTGGTGCACCCCACTTTAGTAGTTTTAGCTAGACCACGTTTCCCTGCTTTCCTTATGAGCCCGTCATGAAGGACTGTGTCAAAGCCCTTATCATAAGCCTTCCTTGCCCTGCACCCCTCGGGCTAGCTGTAACACCAGACGGCCGGCCAAGCCGGAGCCTCCCTTCGCCAGCCCTGCTGTGCACTGTGCGCTTCATGAGGGGCTGGGGATTTGCCCTCCCTCCCTTACTCTGGTTTACATGGAAGGCTGCACATTAGCGCCTGTCCCTGCTGCTGCGGCAGCGCTGGGGGTGGGGGGCGCTCTTTCCGTATTGGCCGTACGTCACCGGGGGCGGGGCTCCTATCAGCTGTTTGGGGGATGCCAGGAAGCAAGTGTATTTTGGAAACAATGCGGCGCGGCGGCGCCTGAGGCTGCAGCTTGGGGACTCCTCGCTCCGCCCGGGCTCGGCGCCCGCGTCCTCCCGCCCTGCCCTGCTTCAGGTAAGTGCCCGCCGGGCCGGGGGCTCCTGCCAGCTGCGTCCCCACTGCGGGCATGGAGCGGAGCGCGCCCCAGCTCTGCCGCGGGAGGCGCTCCCGGGCGGGCCAGTCAGGAGGCCCCTTTGCACCCCGTGCTCCCCGGCTCCTGCCCTCCCCGGGGGGCAGAGACCCCGCACGCTCATGGCAGCGGCTCTGGAGCTGCTGCTGCAGGGGGGCTCAGTCCCGGCGGGCACTGACCTAGCAGCCCGCCCCTGGTCCAGGCGGGCTTGGCTGGAAGGGGGCTGTGGATCAGGAGCCTTAGGGCGGTGGGGAGAGAGCGAGCCTGTGGCAGCTTCTCTCTCTGGTGTCTCTTGGCTGGGCTCGGGGCCGAAATCGAGCCATCCCGGTTGCAGCAGCTTGTGCCATAGGGCCAGGAGTCAGGTAGGGACTGAGAAGGGTCGGGATCTCCACTTAGACCCATGAGGTTTGCAGTTACCCGCCTAGAGCGACTGCCTCCTGTTCTCCCCGGTCTTGGTCCTGGAGTGGAGACCCCGACTCTCATCACCTCAGCATGGAGAAATCCGCTCTCTGCTCGTACCATTTAGTTCTAGTTCACTATGCTGAGTGACCCTCTCCCCCATCCAGGAAATGGCTTCCCCCGTCTGTATCAGGGAGATGTTTATATTGTCCCCAACTGAGCCTGGGTGACATCTGTTTCTCTCTGCTCTGTGAGCTAATGAACCCCAAACTAGTGAGGGGGAAATCTTCTCGCCTGTTACTCTCGGACTATAAACTGGTAACTGGCAGAGTCATTAGATTGCCGGGAACTAAAGGGAAAAGATATTTATCATAAAATCATATATCTCTAAAGCAGTTCATCCCCTGCCTGAAGGGGCTCCCCACATCTTACCGTTGTTTTATATCCTTTCATTGTACTGTCTCTGCAGCTGAATTCTACTCCGGTAAAATAAGCCCCTCCTTCCACCAGAAAAAATATTTGCAGTATCCTCAGTTAGTCCTAATCACCATGGTATCTGATTTACTTAAAATAAATAAAACTCCTCTTCTGTTGAGTTTCCTCAACCTGATGTGATCACTTCCTTATAGTTAGATTCATGCAAGTAACTGTTGAAAAATACGTGTGCCTCTTTGGCAGTGAGCTAATTCAGTGTGTTGCTCACAGAGCAATTATTCAGGCACTTGCCAAAGGCAGAGACTTTAAAAATTGGTGATTTGCATAAATTTTAATGATCATAAAGAAACAAGTTAGTGCTAGCATTATTCCAAAGCATATTGCTTTTTGGAAACAGTTACCTGTAGTGCCTGTATAGGACAGTGCCTCGTACGTACAATGCTGAGTACATTTGTGATGCTAGAAATTATGATAGCGTCCAATAGCCCAGATAATGTTTTCCACTATTGAATCTCTTCTGGAGTTTAAAGTTTCTGTTTTAAATCCTGCTGGCCTCAAACGTTGTATTTAAGTCCTCTGCACAGGTATAACTTTGCAGTACGTAAGCCCACAAAGGGAAGGAAATGAAGGAAAGGAATCTGGTAGTCCTAAACTTAGACTAGCCAACTTTGTTTTGGGAAGCAGGCAGAGGCATGTGTATGTTGAACCTTCCCTCTGTTTTTCCTGTCTGCTCATCTTGAGAGTAGCCTCTGACACTGTAATGTATAAGAATTCCACTGTCAGTGTGCTCAGGCTTTCTCAGATGGCAGGTTTTCTTGTTTCCTCAGGAGAATGCATTAGGCAGATTGAAGGTATGATACTCTATGCATATGTGCTCCCACAGTCATAAACAACCCTAGCAAACTCTGATTTGTTTGATGCATCTCCCTTTGAGAAACTCTATTTTTGCCATTCTTGTTTTTGAAAGAGCTAGCAAACTTTATTTTGGGGTCATGAAGAAATTAAGTGGGTCTTAGGGTAGGTGATGTTCTGGACTTGTCAAACGTCTTGTTCTTCTCTAGGCCTCAGAACAAAGCATGAGCTCATCTTGGCCCACCAGAATAAGATGTGGACTAAGATTTCTGACTGTTCTGAAGCCCCTTTTGTTAAATGTTTGGCCTACCTAGTAAACTTCCTGGCTTTGGGGTTTGTCACATTTAGCTTTTTGTACCAAATGTAGCTCTAGCTCTAGCTATTTTAATGCTATTTGCAGTTGTAATCTCTTTTTGAGGGTGGAAAAAAATATTCCTTCCCATCTCCTGTATCTTCTTTAGGACAATGGTGTCCTGAGTTCATATTTACATGGGAGGAGGTACATGTGGAGAACTGTGAGGGAAGTACTGGATAGATCATGTTAACAGTTGTCTTTTTATTTCCTTCAAGCCTAGGATTCCTTTTACTAGTCTGCCAGCCT
Organism: Mauremys mutica; assembly: GCF_020497125.1. NCBI lineage: Eukaryota > Metazoa > Chordata > Testudines > Geoemydidae > Mauremys > Mauremys mutica. The sequence goes on from NW_025422797.1 coordinate 11,394, forward strand.
GTTAAGTTTTGGTCAAAACCAGAGCAAAGGAGAGTGAAGAGTTGAATTTCACTTCCTTGTTGAAAACTAGGTGAAAATCCTGAGGATGGATCTCTTAGGACACTGTCTTCAAATGGGGTTAGATGCACAGATGACAGGAAGGGATTGCTGGATTCATTGGCCAAGCTGCTTCTCCTTATCCTGTGTTAGCAGGAGCTCTAAAAGAGTTGTTTTCATTTTCCCACCCTCTTTTGCCTGGTGTTAGGATATAATGGGGCTCAGGAATATACTTTGACGTGTATAAAAGCCCTGCTTGAGATACTGACATGAGCAAATGCTAACTCTTGTAATTCTAGGGTGAACTAAAGGAAGGGTGTTTTGGGTAGATTCTGTAGTAGTGAGGGGTACATGGGGGTGGTGGGGCTGCCTGAGTTTTGGGCATTTGCTTGGTTGGTTTGCAGGGCAGGGAATGAAGTAACCAGGGGTTATGGAGTGTTTGGCAGAAAGCAGTGTGAACTAGTCATATAGTTTGATAACAAGTCTCTTCAGAGCATTTGGGTTGCACCAAATAGTAAATCAGAAGGCAAATATAAAAGATTCCCAAAAATGTATATATATGTGTGGGGGTGGTGGCTATGCAGGTTGGATTTGCTTTTTAAAACAATGTCCCTCTGTCTCACCATGACTATTATTTTATTTGCAGGGGGGAGGGGGGGCAGGAGTGTCTTTAAGACTTCGAACCTTAGGTGGAGCCTTTTTAGCTTGCAGAGCTGTCTGTTCAAGGGCTGCAGAACTTGACCCACAAGGCCTTAATCATCAGCTTATTTCTGATCTTTTCAGGCCATGTAGACTGATTTTAGGAGGAAAGAGCTTAGGGAAATAGGGAGAACTGTGTGTTCCTGAATGGAATTGGAGGGAGAGTTATTCTGGTTGTATCTTAGCCATGTTCTCAAGTGTTCATTTGTTGCAGGAGCAATGGATCCCCCCAGCTACCTGGAAGAGGACTATTCCAGCCTGGACGGGCTGGACGATGACGTGTTTCACTCTGACTTTGGACTCACAGGTCAGCCTGGTGAGATGACCCCTCCTGGCATTTTCACACAGAACCAATCCTACAGCTGTCTCCTGGGGAGGTTTCAACTGTTCCCCCTCACACACTGCTGTGGTCCAGGTATCAGGCATGCTGAGCAGCAGGACAAGGCAACCCAAACACTCAGTCCATCCTCTTCCACTCAGGATGTCATGTTGCCATGTGGAGTCACTGAAGAGCCCCAGAGACTCTTCTATGGTAAGAGCACTCCAGCATCACTAGCTTTGCAGAAGGGAAAACTGCCCCTCTAGTGCTTCCGCTCTACCCCCCCCCCCCACTGGACAAGAGAGGGTTACTTCTGCTGCTGCTATTCTGCTACACCTCGAAGAAAGACAGCTCTCTCTGCTTCTCACCCTTGCCTACTCGCTGCAGGAGCTGTCCCTTTGCTCTCTGCTTCTGCCATGCTTTAAACACCAGCTCCTTTCCCCCCCAACTCCATTATAGGGTAGTTGAAGTTATTGCTAGACACTTACAGCAGCACTTAAAACTGAGACCCTCCCGCAGGCTTCAGAGGGTGATCGAGTGCTTCCCTCACCCCAGTGCACATGCTGCTGATTTGCCTGCAAAGAGTTAAACCTTCCCTTTCTCCAGGCCACCCAGGTGAATCTTCACATGTGGATGGGACTGCATGAATATTGTCAGTGCAGAGACGGTAAACACAGAGGTTCAAATGTTGTGGATCTTTTGTTGGGCTCTTTGCTGGAAAAAAAAGTTGTCAGATAAATAACATGAACAAGCAGTTTTGCAGTGGTGAAGTGGTAATTGGCCTGAATTTCTGTTAAAGCTGAATTGGAGACATGAATCATTCCTCACTTACTTTGTTGCCTTTTTTTTTAACCTGAAGACACCCCCTCCCCCCCAAACTTTGAGTCAAATTCTGCCTTTGGATTCTCACATGTGGCACCTGTTATAATGAAGAGCAGTGCATGTGTACCCCAAGGTGAAACTTGGTCCTAAATGCTGAGCAGTTGTGAGTGAAGCCTGATTTGGAAGCTGCACCAAGGGTTATACCAGGAGATTATTGACAGAGACATAGGAAGGACATAGGTACTCATAAGTGTAAGACTGTCATTCCAGATAAAATCCCAACATTGACTGAACTATAAACAAGCCTGATCCATGTGTGAGAGCTTTCCCTATCTCAATGTGGTTTCTTTCTTTCAGGTCACTCGGTTATGGGAGGAACATAATACACTCTGCTGGATCAATGTAAATCTACTTAAAACTCTGAGTGAATGTTTTACTGAATACTTAGCGTGATTAGTCATTGTTTAGGCTGCAGAAACTGGACTTTAGCCTGAGTCAGAAGTTTGCAATTACACAGGTTTTCCTTCAGATGTGAGAAGGGGAACAAGTCTTTACGCTGGGAGACTGAGCCATTGAGCCTTCTCATCTCTAATGTCTTGCAGGGAATGCTGGGTACCGTTTACATGTCCCCCCAGTTGGCTTTGCATTGAATCCGCACCTCCAAGAGGAGCCTCGGGAAGGTCAACGGGAAGCACGTGCTGAGGTTCAGATTGCACGGAAGTTACAGTGCATTGCAGACCAGTTCCACAGGCTCCACATACAGAGGGTAGGCGCTCTTTCTGGGGGGAGAAGGGGATTTGATTATCCAGGTATGGTATCCAGCAGCCTCCGGCTCAGCTGATCCTTCACCTCACATCTCTGTGTAGTCATTGTCTATGCTGAATACACACTTGCGCCACTCTGTTGTGGCTAGGTTCTGCACTGTGAGCCAATCCTAATCGGTGTCTGTCATATTTTAGCTAACTTCCACCTAGCAAAAGGCAACTGTATGACACCATTCCACCCTGCCTTCTAATCTCTGAGTAGAAGAGAACTAGAAGTCCCTAATCACCCAGGGTTTAGAATTGGCATATCCAAAGTGCTGCCCAGCACTGCCCTCCTCTTTGATGGGGAGGTAGCTAGCAGAGTGCACAAGCTCTAACGTGCAATACCTCACTGTGATTTGAGCAGACTTCCACTCAGATCAAGGAGTGCTGCATGCTGGGACCTGTAGCTGCTGATGCCCTCCTGTGGGCTTCAGAGAGCGAATGCTTCCCTCACCCCAGTGGAGCCATTTAAAGATGGGTGCTGCTTTCATCTTACTCAAGTTAGGTGAGGAACTTAGCTCCTGGAGAATTGCTGGGATGGCCCTCGGTTGGGCAAATTTTGGGTGCACTTAACTTATGGAGATGTTTTCTTCTCATCACCAAACAGCAGAATTATTAAGGGAATGTTCTAGAAAGATCAACTGAAGAAATGTGAAAATTGGCTGTCTGGACTGTGGGATGTCATTCTGACATCAGAAATACCATATCACAAGTTATTTTTGTGACTTGTTTGTTTATTCCTGCTCTCCCTCCGCCGCGCCCCCCCACCCCCCAATGGCACTCTCTTACTAGCTGTCCCTGTCTCACTGTAGCTAGCTTCTTACAGCAAAGAGAAGATTAACAATCTTTGCTGTCAGGAGTCCTGAAGGGAAGCAGTGGAACTGGTTGTAACTTGACCCTTTCCATCTGGGGAGTGTAGCTATCTGATGCCTTTGTCAGGGAAATGCATCCAAGAATGCCCCCCTCAAAAAAAAAAAAAAGAAAATCTTGGTCTGTTCCCTCCCCTCTCCCCCAGGAAAGAAGTGTGTGCTGCTATGGCACTGAGAGAGCCATGTGACTGACTGCAGTGCAGGACAGGCACGGAGACTGACTGAGCCAGGAGAATAGAATTGAATCGCGTGTCAGCCAAGCATGTGGGAGAGTTAGTAAACAAAAGCATCCGTCTGCACTACCAGCTCCTGCAGCCAGCCAAGGAGGAGCTCCTGTGTCTTTGTTTGAACTGGAAGGACAGTCAGTTGAAAAGGAGGGGGAGCTGTTCAACCATTTAAAAAACAAAACCAAAAACAGGTGTGAAAAATCTCAGCCAGTGGTTCTGCAGGACTTGACGTTGGGATGGGTATAGGCATTTAGAACTGCTCAGAGATTCTTTTTCTTGGGAGGGAGGTAGTACTGAGCCCTTGTGTTAATGTGGAGCTGTACCTTAGGACACTAAAACTCTGTGGTCCATCTGTGCCAATGCAGTCTCTTCCCTACTGACCCTGCGTGGAGGACTTCCTTTGGCTGTTGGCACAATCCACAAAAACAGTCCTGTGCTCTTCTGTGCCTGCTGTTTAAAGGGCAGTCAGTGCCTAGAGACACATGAATTAGCTTATGATGGGCTATGGTTTGTCCTTTGGGGCAGCAGAAGGGGCAATCTCTGAGAACAGGAAACCTGAGCTGCTATTTACCTGTAAAGATTCTTTTTTTCTATTAAGCTAACCCCAAAACTGGGTGCCCCATTTCAACAACTCAGAGTCTTGGTCACAGACCACGATTCCAGGGTTATAACAGGAAGCATTTAGAATATCATAGTCACCACCACACCTCCTGAACACCTGGAACAAAAAATAGGACTAGCGGCCAATGGGACATTCCTCCAACAGATATGAATGTCTGGTGGATCCTGAGCTGGCAAAATATGTGCTAGTTGCTGCACTAGAATGTAGGAAAAATGTCCAGTGCTGGAGTTACTTGTCCTGTTAGCTGTTTGGCATATTCAGGCTTTTATGCCTTAATTTGATGCAGTGATATATTTAAATAAAATAATTGCATCTTCATCCCCAGTACGGAGTTAGAACAATGACGTAATCTTATGTAGCACTTCATAGTTTTACTCTTCAAAGTGCTTATGAAATGTGGGCTACTATAGAAAATATTGCCACATGCAGGCTCTGCTACTTAGAATTGCTATGGTCAGTCCATGCTTCTGCAGGACCCTTTTCAAACTATGCACAAGGGGCCTTTAGTTCTCTCCTCACTCTTGCGTGCCCATAGTGCCCTCCATCTGTTTGAGGCTCAATACCTTCTGGTAATCTCCCCTCTTGCCCCCCAAGGGCCCCACCACGTATCAAGAAGCCAGGAGGTGGAGCTAAAACACAACTTTCTGTGTGCGGGAGAGACATTGGAGAACTCTCCTCTAGATTTTTGTAGGTAGATTGGACATAAATGGGAAATGTGGGCTGTTGCTGTGAGTGGTAGGATGGGTGCACACATATGCTGTGCAGCGTGTGTGAGCACCTAAGTCACTTAAACCTGAGTGTTACTTGCTGTGATAACTCAATGGAACACTTCAGCAATTTCCCACTGAAAAGGCACTTACTGAACAGGCTGCAATTTTGTGGGGGCCAGTTTTATTCCATCCCTCCCTCATCCCTTAAAACCAACATTGGCTACTGTGCACAACTGTAAGATCATGTCACAGAAGGTAAAATTGTCTCTTTAAGAGTAAAGACCTAGTAGCCCAGGACGGTTCTGGGCTTTAATCCAAGTGGAGCCACTGACTTGCTACATGTCCTCAGAAAAGTTTCTTGACCTCTTTGTGCTCCAATCAAGTCAGCTGGAAGATTGGGTTAAAAAAAGCAGAACCTCAATGAGAACCAGATGCTGAATCAGAGCTGAGCTATCGTGGGTAAATAAGTACATTACATTACAACCAACAACAAAGCCCCCTTCAAACACATCGGAAATCCCACAGTTGATTTAGGTGTGCTGACCATGTTCAGAAAACAATGGGACCAAGCAATAGAAATGTATTGCTACCCTATGTGGAAATTCCCCATGTATTTTAGCAAATTGTCTTGATGTAATTGTGAGGAAGAAAAGGGTGATTGGCCTGAGAATTGGCCCTGTGTATGAAATGTTTAGGACTAGATCCACACTGGTTGTGGGCAGGTCTCTGGAAATGAGCCCATTCCAGTAAAATTAAAAACAGCAAAATAAATTCTTCCTCCTGAAAACTTTCCACTTGAAAGTGAAACTTGTCATGTTTCGCATATGTTTTTTCTTATACAAATTCATCAGCTGAAGCCTCCCTTGAAACATTTTGGATCATCCATCCATTAGGGAGTCTGTGGTCTAAGACCCTCCAGTTTAGGCTGTCGTTGCAGGACATTGTCCAAGATTTATCTATCCCTTTCTGCATCACTGTTGCTCCCATGTCTAGTGATTTTTTTTTAACTAAACATTTTTAATCAAAAATCCTAATATATCAAAACTGAAACTGTTCTGGATCATTTTCAACAAATTTCCCATTTGGGGAATTTTTTTTTCAAAAGTTACCAAATTGTCAAAACATTCTATTTTAACACTTTCAAAATGAAAAGGTCCATTTTTGGTTCAAAACTACTTTTTAAAAAAAATATAATATATAGTATAAAAAAGCTTGAAATTTTTTTAATGTTATCAAAACCCTTCAAAATATTTTGATCTGTTTTTTGGGGGGGGTAGGAGGATGTTTTGTTTTGCCAACATTGGAGACTTTGACTTTGTCTTGATTTGGGATGGGAGACATTTTAGACATCTCAAAATTCTCTTAGGATGGGAAAACTGTTTCTTGCTCTGTTCTAATTACCAATGAAGCAGTGAGTGGAGGGTAAGAAGAGGCCTAGCTGTGGGAAAATTGAGTGTTCTACATAAGTAACTGCAGCAAAGGTTTAGTTTGGGATAAAAAGAACCTAAGGGGGTGTCCTGGGGAACTCTGGAATAGCAGTGAGATTGCAGCCTAAATATATGGTGCTTCCCCCATAGTAAAGAATCCAATGAAATAGTGCAGGACACCTCAAATGATGTGGGATGAATTTCAGAAAGTGGAGGAAGTAATCAGGGGACAGCCATTTTAGAGTTGATTCTGGCCAGTTGAGAGGAATTGGTTGCAAATCTGAAGCAGGAAGGCAGTTTAAGTAACGTGATCATGAAATGATAGAGTTTATGATTCTAAAAAAAGGCAGGAGGGAGAGCTGCAGAATTAGGACAATAGACTTGGAAAAAGCAGACTTTAACAAACTCAAAGAACTTTTAAGTAAAGTCCCATGGAAAGAAAATCTACGGGATAAAGGAGTTCTTGAGAGCTGGCAGTTTCTCAAGGAGACAATATTAAATGCACAGCTGCCAACTATTCTGATGCAAAGGAAAGATAGGAAGAAGAGAAAGAGGCCAACATGGTTCCATCAGGAGATCTTTAATGTTTCCAAAAAGTGAAAACATGGAAGAATTGCTAAGGAGGAGTACAAAAGAATAGCACAAGCATGTAGGGACAAAATCAAAAAGGTTAAGACACAAAATGAGTTACACCTAGCAAGGGACATTAAGGCCTGATCTACACTGGGGCGGAGTAGGGGGGCAAGATAAGTTGATCTAAGTTGTGCAACTTCAGCTACAAAAATAGCTGAAGTCGACATACTTAGAGCTACTTACTGCAGTAGGTCGACTGCTGCCACTCCCCTATCAACTCCACCTACGCTTCTCGCCCCAGTGGAGTACAGGAGTTGACAGGAGAGTGCTCGGTGGTGGATTTATCATGTCTTCACTACACGTGATAAATCGACCCCTGCTGGATCAATCACTCCAGAGGTAAGTATAGACATGACCTTAAAAACCTCTTTCTTATTGCCTTTGAATACATTAGGAGAAAGAAAAAGATGAAGGAAAGTGTAGGTCCTCTACTTGGTGAGGAAGGAAAGTTGTTAATTGATGACATCAGGAAGGCTGAGATGTTTAATATCTATTTTGCCTCAATCTTTACTAAAAAGGTTAATGGTGACCAGATACTCAATACAGTATTAACAACAAGGGGGAAGGAATGCAAGCCAAAATAGGGATAACAGGTTAAATAACCTAATGTATTGAAGTTGGCAGACCCTGATAAAATTCACCATAGGATACTTAAGGAAATAGCTGGAACAATCTCAGAACTAACGTCTCTTAGTCTATAAGGTGCCACAGGACTCTTTGTCGCTTTTTACAGGTCCAGACTAACACGGCTACCCCTCTGATACAGAATGCTAATTGTTACCTTTGGGAATTCATGGAGGATGGGTGAGGTCCCAGAGGACTGGAGAGGGATAAACATAGTACCTATCTTTTAAATAGGGGACCAAAGAGGGCCTGGGGATTTATAGAGCAGTCAGCCTAATTTGATGCCTGGAAAGATACTGGGACAAATTATTAAACAATCAACTTCTAAGCACCTGGAGGATAATAAGTTTATAAGGACTAGCCAACAGGGATTTGGCAAGAACAAATCATCCTGAACCAACATAAGTTCTTTCTTTGACAGAGTTACTGACCTGATGGATGGAGGGAGCAGTAGACATGATAAATCTTGATTTTTAGTAAGGCTTTTGACACAGTCATACATGGCATTCTCATAAACAAACTAGGGAAATGCAGTCTAGATTAAATTACTATAAGGTGGGTGTATAACAGGTTGATAGACTCCATACTCTGAGTAGTTATCAATAGTTTGCTGTCAGACTGGAATGGAATATCTAGTAGAGTTCTGCAAGGGTCAGTCCTGAGTCTGGGACTAGAAAATATTTTCATTAACGACTTGGATAATGGAGTGGAGAGTGTGCTTATAAAATGTACAGATGACACAAAGCTGGTTGCATACACTTTGGAGGATAGGATTAGAATTAAAAATGACCTTGACAAATGAGGGAATTGGTCTTAAATCAACTGGCTAGGTGGTAGTACTGCTGAAAAGGATCTGGGGGTTATAGTGGATAAACTGAATGAGTCAGCTATGTGATGCAGTTGTGAAAAAGGTTAATATTCTGGGGTGCATTAGCAGTGTCATATGTAAGACACAGGTGGTAAATCTGCTCTACTCAGCACTGGTGAGGCCTCTGCTGGAGAACTATGTCCAATTCTGGGTGCCACACTTTAGGAAAGATGTGGAAAAATTGGAGAGAGTCCAGAGGAGAGTCCCAAAAAAAAAAACCAGAAAAGGTTTAAAGAGCCTGACCCATGAGGAAAGGCTAAAAAAACCCTGGCATATTTAGTCTTGAGAAAAGAAGACTGAGCAAGGACTTGATAACATATTTGAAGACTTAAGAACTATTACAAAGAGGATGTGATCAATTGTTTTCCATGTCTGCTGAAGGTAAGACAAGGAGAAATTAGTTTAATCTGCTACAAGGGAGATTTAGATTACATAATAGGAAAAACTGTCTAACTATAAGGGTAGTTAAGATCTGGAACAGGCTTCCAAGGGAAGTTGTAGAATCCCCTTCACTGGAACTTTTTAAGAACAGGTTGGACAAACACCTGTCAGGAATGGTCTAGAAGATTTACTTGGTCCTGCTTCAGTGCAGGAGGCTGGAGTTGATGACCTGTCAAGGTCCCTTCCAGCCCTACATTTCTATCATTCTATAACCAGTGCAGGACACCTCAAATGATGTGGGATGAATTGCACTCGCTTTGCCTACAGCCTTGTTTTCTGATAAATAACTTACAACACTTTTTGTGCTACCATAGGACCCCAAGGCACTTGATAAACTGCAGTGCATCCCTTTAAGAGTCATTGAGGACATTGAGGACAATGGTCACCAGTAACTCAGCACTTTTCAGCCAGTACCACACTATGGCATCTGAGATACTGCAGTTATTTCTTACTCTAAAAGTAGTAATATCCCATTTTACAAATGGGGAAACTAAGAAACCGAGGTTGTGACTTGCCCAAGGTGGCAGAATGACAGAGGAGCAGACCACTGAATAGGACCCAAGAGCTCTGAGTCCAGCCCCTTGCTCTGACTGCTAGATCCCATTGAGATCTCTCTAGAGATTGGGGGGATGTTTGGGTTGATTATTAATGGGGGGGGATATTTGTGCGAGCACATTTGTGTGTCAATGAAACTCTCTGGTGGAGAGACAAAGTGGGAAACTCAAACTGTAAATTCCTCCTTGCTGCTGAAGAATAGCCCATTAACTCTTTATGATCTTTTAGTAACTACTGTTGTCACTGGCAAATGGAACTTGGTTTATTTACAAACAAACATTTTCTTTACTCTGCTGTGTGCTGTCCCTTTAAAGCAGCAGGGCTGCTTTTATTCACCCTGATTAGGCTGTGTGATGTAATGCAACCCTGCGATGAAAGGGAGCTGCACCTCTGGCAGCACAATGAAAAGGCTCTGGAGCCGACAGCCTCCTCTTGCAGGAGGGCTTGCAACTTCCAGGTTCAGAGAGTATGCGTGAGAGATGGGTCAGTTCAGCAGTGTTTGCTCTGCGGCCAGCTCTGTTTATATCACTCTCTATATTTAGCCTCTGAGTCATCAGAACTGCTGACAAGAAGCTGAACTACCCACAGGCTCCAGTGCTGCACCTGATTGCTTGCCTTTCTGTGTTTCCAGTGGAGTAGGGGGGGTGTTGCTCTGTTCAAAGTTCCATTTCAGTCTCCTCGGGTATTTTCTTGCAGTAGATCTGAAAGGTTTACTTTTACCTCCTCTTCTACTTAATGTCAATATCTAGAAATAGGGAGACTAGTCCTGCCCCCTCTACCCAGTGCCTTCATCAGATAAAGAAACTCCTTTGTAACCGCCCTTTATGAGGAAGGGATCTGTATAAAACAAAGGCCAGGAGGACCCTGATGCATATGCAGTAGAATGGATTATGAACAAGATAAACCTAGAAAACAGGGCTCTAGTAGCTAATCTTTAATGTATGGGTTAAGCCAAACTTCTCCTAACACCAGCACCATGTCTCCAAATGGGAGGTTTAGTTTTTCACCCCAAATCAATTAAAATGTTATTCCAACCTTTTAGTAAGTTTAGTACTAGGCCAATTAGAAAATCTGCCTCCACTTTGACTGAAATTCTCAGGTAAGAGTGCTCTGCTGATGTGGAGAGCAAGGGCAGATTGGGCAGGCAGCACCGCACATGCTAGATTGGGACACTTCATCAGAGAAGAGAAATTTTCCTACATCTCCTAGGGTTCAGTTTGGGGAGGATGAGGTGGGAGTGTCAGTCCTTAGCTGGCACTTCTTGTCAGGGAAGGAGCTTAGGGAGGGGTTGGTGTTTTGGACCCCTGCAACTGATTTAGAGTCAATTGTAAAGGAATCCTGCCCCAGTCCATGTAAATGATGACTGTGACTTAGGGTCTCGAGGGCTACGGGCATAAAGCAGCAGCAGATGAAAAGATCCCATGAGTCTTGAGGAGCCTTTATTCTCCCTCCACCCCGAATAGAAAACACAACTAAATAACCTTGCCAGGTTGCACAGGATAGGAAGCACTGTGGCCTGGGAAAGTACTGGCCAGCAGTTGCTCTTTCCAGGTTGAAAGTCAGTTGGTTGTTGCCATGGTGTTGGTTAGCTTCCACTTCCTGTAGGCTCAGCTCAAAGAGGAAGGCACAAGTAAATGGTGGTGGTTGTTCTGAGTTAGAAAAACTTCGAGAAGTGATTTGCTTGCCAAACCTTCCCCCAAGCCGGAGAATGTGGCTTTTTAATAAAGGTAGTTACTTGCCACTCCTGGCATCCCCTTTGTGGTGAGCGTCAGTGTTATTCCTTCCACTGCTCCTGCAGCTGGGGGTCTCTTCAACTCGTTTCCATGTGTCTCCCCCATCTCCGCATTCTGAACCCCCAAATATTTAGTGGCTTTCTCTAGATGTTGACTAACTGGCTTCTAATTTGTGCATCATAAGAACCAGATTGTGCTTGTGACTACTTCTCCCTCTTCCACATGATGGTGCCATGATGTCCATTATAGGAAGGATCTATCTTGTCTTCCTTTCAGAAATGTTGTATTAATTTAGATGGAGTAAGTGGCCCAAATGTGGTAACATGACCCAGTCACTGTCCAACGTTAAACAGTGTTGAACAAGGTCGGGGCTTGATACACAGAGACCTCAGCCTGCTTAGTACCATGGCAAACACACCATTAAAAATCTTTTTTAACCTTTTATTAAAGATAAAGAAAAGAAGGGAAAACAGTTGAAGCATCTAAAATTAAATAAGGCTTTATTTTAACAACCTCCCTTTTTTGCCCACCATTAACTGGAGAGAGTTTTTAGAAGGAAAAACCCTGACCGTCTTAGATCAGTGGTTCTCAACCTTTTTTCATTTGCAGGCCCTTTTGGAAATTTTGAATGGAGGTGTCGACCCCTTTGGAAACCTATTGTCTATATGTATAGTTGAATTCTGTTGTCACTCTTCTGTCTGTCTTTTGCGGGCTACTTAGACATAGTCTGCAGACCCCCAGCAGTTGGGGGACCACAGATTGAGAACCACTGTTTTAGATGGTATCTAAGATGGTGCTAATTGCCCTTGGGGGGTGGAAAGAGAAGTAGTGAGTTGTGATAACTACAACAGCTCCAGCCTGCTGCTAAAGTCCAATCCCAGTGTATCCCAGGGGTGGTTGGGATTCAGCTGGAGCTGGTAGAGGTGGTGATGTCATCTGGGTTCCTCTCCAGCTTGGTCTGGTCAGGACATTTCTCAGGATCAGGGTGACGAAGACCTGGGTGTGGTGGGCGTGGCAGCCATGACGAAGAAGCTCACTCCTGTAGCCTTTATCTGTTCTTCCTTATTTCTCCCACAAAGTGTCTTTCTTCAAGGGTATGGCTACACTACCCGCCGATCATCGATCTATTGGTGATCGATTTATCGCGTCTAGTGTAGACGCACTAAAATTGATCCCCGATCGCTCTGCCGTTGACTCCAGAACTCCACCGTGGCGAGAGGCGGAAGCGGAGTCGACGGGAGAGCGGCAGCGGTCGACTTGCCACTGTCCTCACGGCCAGGTAAATCGACCTAAGATATGCCAACTTCAGCTACGCTATTTGCATAGCTGAAGTTGCATATCTTAGGTTGACTCTCCCCCGCAGTGTAGACCTGGCCCAAGGAACCAAAAAAGGAGCGATGGGTGAAATAGCCCATCCCCTCATTATTTTGTCAACCAGTTAGGTCTCATATCTGACATGCCAGTTTTGGCTTATTAATTTCTGGATTCACATTTTCTTGTTTCCCAAGGGTGATTTTAACACACTCCATGAATTAGATTGTCTTCCTGTCTCTCTTTCATACCTTTTCCCATCAATACTTATTATTATAGGTTATTGTGACATCTTATGAACTGTCACATATTTGTTACAGTTGAGCTCATAATTAGAGTAAATTTGCAGGCAGTAAAAATTACAGTAAATTTGCAATTATCACAACACAATCCTATTCTGAGTGTGGCAGCAAGAGAATGGAGCTCCTTCTAAATAAGTCCATTTTTTCTCTCTCCCACTATTTTTACTTTTTTTGCAGGTGTATTATTCCCTAGTCATTAGGAACCCATGAGGTTGTAGTGTGACTTTCTTTGTCCCCTTCCTTCACTTCTTTTTCCAGCTGGGATGTCATCCATGATGTCTGTTGCCTTGGGAAACGTGACTTCCCAGTCTTACTAAACTCAAATCTGTTTTGTAGTAGCACAAATGTGCCTCTAGCCACCTGGAATGAAATGTAGCTTTCAACAGTGAGTCAACAACTGCTCCTTGGTTGCAAGTGTTTTTTGTTTCTTTGCAAGAAGTAGCAACCTTTTGCCAAGATTTGTATTAGTAGCTAAAAAGAGACTAATACCCCTAGACACACATCCACTGATGTTCCTGTTCAACAGTGTTGCCACTTACAGCCAAATCTTGGTCCCACTGACTTCAACAAAAGTTTGGCCGCTGACTGTGTTGGGAACAGAATTTGATCCTTGAAGAACTACATGGGTTAAGAATTGTGAAGCAAAGCAGAGTGTGACTGACACCCATGCTGTGAACAAAGGTACATTGTCTTATACAAAAGGTACCATCAATAGTACCGTGAATATATACACTCTCTATATAGAAATGTATGTGCGACAGTTTGTTTTGTATGGAGGGACTCCACAGCTGCTCCTCTAGCATGAAAAAAACAAACCTCTTCTTCCAGCAATCAGCTACCTGTGATTCTGAGAGCTGCATCCAAAGTGATGCATTTTATCTTTAACTGTGTATCTCATCTCCTGAAATCATCTTGAGCCACAAACTTGTATCCAAGGACAGAGTATGAATAAAAGTGGTTTGACACAAGAACTGGGATGCTGATTGGTTGGAGATATAGATATAGAGATCTATATAAAAAATGTGCTATACAGCAACAGTCAGCTAACAAACCTAAAGTCCACTCCCAGAACCGTGCTCGTATCAGCCAGGATGCCTCTACATAAACAAGTTAATAAAGAACATAAGAGCCATGATGGGAGAGAGGAAGCATGCCAAAAATGGAATAGGGACAAGAATTGGCAACAGATGTTTTCGATAATCGATATTCCTACTGGGTGTTGCACAGTGTGTTGCACAATAAGTGATAGGTCTCTCTCCCCTATTTTATATATATATAAAAACAATTTTTTTCTTGTAAAATTACCTTTCTTGTGACTTACTGAAACATCCGTGGTAACAGCTTGGACAGAGTCTCGTAAGGATACCTTTCTTAAAAGGCTGCAGCTACAACAGGAAGCTGTTTCATGTGCCTCAAACTTTGTGTCACTTACTGACTTACTCTAGTTTATAACTCTCGTCTGCTTTAGTCACAGGCTAGTTCCCTTCTAGAGTCATTAGCAATTTATATTTCCCTAATATTTTCTCCCAGAGTAAGGTTACGAAGTGAATTACTGTTGGCAGGGATATGGTGGGCTAGAATCAGCCTTGGGAAGAATATAAATCTGCACCACGAGGTAGTGATGGGTAAATCTCAAGGCTGTGTGACTTTGATATTTGACTGAGCCTCTTGTGTCTGAGAAATCCAACTGGAAATCTCATGAACTGGCTCTCCTGATATTTCTGGTCCTTTCTGGCAGGCAAGCAGTCCCTTGGAAAAAATCCTCTTGTGATATTTGAGTATTTTGCTCCCAGTCCTGGCAGAGGCATGTTACTTGAACTTACTTATTGAAACTTCCAAGAAGGTCCTACTCAGGTTTGGGTAAGTTCTTTTTCTGAACTGGCTTTTCCATCCTTACTGCTGAGATCATCTGCTATCTTTCCTCCATGTCTCTTGTCTCATATTTAAAATGGTACCATTGATTTTTATCTGACATACGTCCTGTCACTGAAGAAGTGCTGTTCTTGAATCTGACTAAATAGGAAAATATAAAGAGGCAGTGAGTTCTAGAGCAGGGGTAGGCAACCTATGGCACGTGTGCCGAAGGCGGCACGTGAGCTGATTTTCAATGGCACTCACACTGCCCGGGTCCTGGCCACCAGTCCGGGGGGCTCTGCATTTTAATTTAATTTTAAATGAAGCTTCTTAAACATTTTAAAAACCTTATTTACTTTACATACAACAATAGTTTAGTAATATATTATAGACTTATAGAACGAGACCTTCTAAAAACATTAAAATGTATTACTGGCACGCGAAACCTTAAATTAGAATGAATAAGTGAAGACTCGGCACACCACTTCTGAAAGGTTGCTGACCCCTGGTCTAGAGCATGGGGACTCTAAAGACCTGGGTTCTATTCCTAGCTTTGCTGCTGGCATGCTGGGTGACGTTGGGCAAGTCACTTTACCTCTCTGTACCTTAATTTCCCCATGTGTGAATTGGGAATAATGATACCAACCTTCTTCGTAACACACTGATATCTGCTGATGAAAAGCTTGGTGGCTTTATTGTATTGTATTTTAAAGCAGGAGGTAGCTGTCAGTGGTATTAAAGGTGACCATCAAAATAAGGGAACGGGGGAGTGCAGGAACTAAGTGTGTGCCCTTTTTTGCTGCTTTGACATATAAAGAAGGCTTGAGAGGCTTTTTTGTTAATTTAATACAGGGTTTTTTTGCACATTACCTACTCTGATATTTCCCCCCACCTTTGTTTTGCACAAAGATGACTTTTTCCAAGTGTTTAACTCAAACGGGTATCAACTAAAACAAATACAGAACAGAGTCTGGATAAAATAACTTCCTTGCTCAATCAGGTTTCACTTTAGTACTTGTGATGTCAGATTCCACTAGCTCTCCAGCTGTCCAGTGAGTCTTCCAAGGTAGAAAAGGCCTGAATTTCTGATCTATAAAAAGTAAGTAGAAAAAGCCATTTTTTGGTGGGAGGAAATAATTCCAGACTTCCTTTTGTCCATCATAATAAAGCACCAATACATTTTGAAGTTTGCTTATTGAGCTTTGAGAAAGTGTGAAGATAAACATTTAGAAACATATAATATATTGCATAAGAAACTCAAACAAAACTCAAGGCTACCTCCTACCTGAAATAGGGCAGCAGTGTATGATATTTGGTTTCAGATGTATGCTAACCATTTGCACCCATGTAAATGTAGAGCAGTATAAATTTGCATGCTCTTTAAACTAGTGCATCTCTTCCCCTGCATGCCCCAAAATAAGCACTTTGACAAATGTCATTTGAGCAGATGGGAAAGGAGTGCCACCGGTTAAACTGCTGTTTGTTTCAGATTTATTTTTAAGACAGCTTAAGGCCATTGTGATGTTGTGCAGTCTATATGGCTTTATAAACAATTAATAATAAGTGAATATAATGTAACTGAGACATGCTTTATGCAAAAGTCTCTTGTAAGGTATCGTTACAAAGCTTATAATCTACTGAGTGTGATCATCCTGTTTGTATAAATGTACCACTCTTGAATCTGAAACTAGAAATATTAAATATAACTCTGAGGGCCTATTGTAATTATGTAAAGTGTGGGCCATTAATAGTGGTTTGGAATCTTGATGACTCCCATTAACTAGGACCGTTGTCTGCAAATGGCTGTTTTTTACTTGTAAGCCTTCCTGTATAGGTGTGTGCTGGCAAGTGGGTAATGAACTCTTGCAGTGACATATGATCATGTCACCTGAACAGGAATCCATCTTTAACCTTGTGTCTTTCCATTGAGAAGGAGGGGGTGGGAACTCACAGAGGGACAAAAGGATTCCCGCCTTATATATATATATAAAGGGATGGAAGAGAACAATGAGAGAGAAGAGCCATCATGAAGAATCCCCTAGCTATCACCTGAGCTGGAACAAGAGCTGTACCAGGGGAAAGAATTGTGTTCAGTCTGAGGAAAAAACTTACTGAAGCATCTCTGAGGGTGAGATTATCTGTATGTCTAATCAAACTGAATAGATTTGCACATTTTATTTTATTTTGCTTGATGACTTACTTTGTTCTGTCTGTTATTACTTGGAACCACTTAAATCCTACTTTCTATATTTAATAAAATCACTTTTTACTTATTAATTAACTCAGAGTATGTATTAATACCTGGGGGAGCAAACAGCTGTGCATATCTCTCTATCAGTGTTATAGAGGGCGAACAATTTGAGTTTACCCTGCATAAGTTTTATACAGGGTAAAACAGATTTATTTCGGTTAGACCCCATTGGGAGTGGGCATGTGAGTGCTAAAGACAAGCACACTTCTGTGAGCTGTTTTCAGGTAAACCTGCAGCTTTGGGGCAGGTAATTCAGACCCTGCGTCTGTGTTGGAGCAGACGGGAGTGTCTGGCTCAGCAAGACAGGGTGCTGGAGTCCTGAGCTGGCAGTGAAAACAGGAGCAGAGGTAGTCTTGGCACATCAGTTGACAGCTCCCAGGGTGGTTTCTGTGATCCAACCCGTCACAGCCATCTCTTACATTTCTCTCCAGATTTGTTAAAGACTAGCCTATTTTGTTTGGTCACAAATACAATGAAGTAATAAATCTTGTTGAACATGTGAAATCTGCCTGTATTTCCTTTGGAGCATCTTTAGTGTTTGCACCAGCTCTTTCCTATAGTTTGCTAAGTGGTGGAGATGGGGAAAATCTATTGCACCTTCATATACACCACAGTATGCTTACGGCAGGCTACTCTGAAGACCTTATTTATCAGGCATTTGGATTGGTGGTCTCAAATGAGTTGGTGAAAACATGTTTTCTGGATATGCTGTCAGGAGTCTTGGTTGCACACGCATGTCAGAGTAGGTTCTGAAATGTGGCTTGGGATAGGGGAAAGAAGAGAGTGAGAGATCTCCAAAGTCTCTGACAAAAAGGCATTCAAGGCTGGCTATAAGAATAGAGGGAAACCAAAAGCATCTGCCTCCTTAGGAGCATTTTAGGGGTTCATTATGACACTAATCCAACCAGAGTTGCATGGTGGGAATGGTTGTTCTCACCCATGAATGTAACCACACTCTGGGACAGGTTGCTTGTGGGTATTAAACCTTGGGCTCTTTGGAACAAATGATGCCAGGCTCCCAAATGGCTGTCGTGGGCCACGCTCTGAACAGAAAGACATTAGTGCATTGTAATTAGAACAGTGTGAACCCTCCGAAATCTGGGGACACATTTAAGTCTTGTGGAGAAGAAGAAAATATTGAACGAACTGCTGTTAGGTTAGTGAATACCGTGCATGTCCTTTCCAAGGCCTAATCTGAGTGCATTTGAGGTTCATGTTGCACCTTTTCTGTAGTTCTAGTCTCTGGAAAGCATGAGCACAACCTAAAGAGTTTATTGGAATGTTTTGGATATTTCTCTTGAATATCAATTCTAGTATGTAAACTACAGCTAAGGTGTTCTCTTTTTCCAGCTCATGATTATGTGGGTCTGCCCTGTTGGACTAATCTAAGTTGAAATACCTTGTTCATATAGCATGCTGCAGTACTCCGTAATGCTCTCATGTGCTAACGTGAAGTTGTTGTAAACCAGCCTTCTATTCCTTGTCTGCTGGGGATTTTTTTTTTTTAAACGGTCACTAGCCTGGCTTAACAAATAGGGAATTCTGGATGAGAAAACAAGAACTGGCTTTTTAATTGAGGGTTGGTTAGGGATGTGAAACAGTATCCCAGATTGTGCAGTGTAAAGAGAAACCCACCTGTTTGTATGAGATGCCATTAAAGAACAAGAAGGCGGGGGGAGGGGCATAATGGAGAACACTTTCACAGAGGTGATTACATATAACAAAAGAGGGGACAGCATTCCTTCCCAAAAGCAGCATTATGTGGTCTGATGTCCCCCTAAAACTTAACTTCCAAACTTTTCATTACTTGACAGTGGGACCTGAAATAACCTCTTGCTTTTTTCTCTTTGTTTTTCTTTTTCTTTTTTTCTTTTCTCTTTTCTCTCCTTTTTTTCTTTTTTATTTTTTTGGGGGTAAGTATGTTCTTGCTTAAGGTTTAATTGGCTCCAGTCGGTAGGAAAGGGCTCCAAGGCTGATTATTTATGGCTTACTGTCAAAAGTAGCTATAAAAAGGGCAGTATTATCTTGGAGATGCTGGGAAGGAAAATGTGATGGGGGGGAGGGACTGGGGGAGTGTGTGTGCGCACGAGTGTTTTCTTGTACTGGATGAAATCAGAGTTTTGCTGCCTCAGCAGTGTGGTTTAAATTGAAGATTAACCCTTTGACCTTCACGGTGTCAAATCACTTACAGATGGATCACCAGTTACTTTTTTTTTCACTTTTGGGGTGAAGAAGGGGGGTAACTTTTTTTAAGAAAGTTGTTTGTTCATGCAGCTGGGGCTTTTGAGAGGCTCAGAAGCCAATCTGATTAAAAACAGCACTTGGCTAAACTCTGCAAAATCCTGCAAGCAGAAAAAGGTTTAATCCTCTTGTGCACAATGCATAAGGGTCTGCTTTTTTTTTTTAATGTTAGAGCTATAATTATTTCTGGAGAACTTATCATTCTCCCCACCCCCTGCCTCTTTTTTTTTTTACCCTTGTCGTGCTGGTGGGATTAAAGTGTCTGCTCTTGAAAAGTAACTGAGTTTTTATTGGAAAAGATAAGTGGTATGTTACAATTGTAAAATATAAATAACCTTGTTTCAATCATTCTCCTTTACAGCATCAGCAGAACAGAAATCAAGTGTGGTGGCAGATCCTTCTCTTCATACATAACTTGGCCTTAAATGTGGAGGCGAACAGGAACCACGTAGGTCAGAGGTGAGACTCCTCCACCTGTTCCAGGTCACATCCAGTCTGCAGGGAGCACTGAACAAACACTGGTCTGGGGGAGAGAGACATGCACGCCGCCGGCCGGATGTGAGGACTCTGTCAAACTTTTACTCATCTTCTCAAGCTTTTTTTTTTTTTCCCCCTCTCCCCCTCCCCCCAAGGACTCTTCTTTACTGCTTCTTGCCTGATGAGGCTGGGAGCTCTTGTCCAACACTGTTGAAGGAAAGTCTTAGAATTTGGATGTGTTTGGTAAAGCTGGCTGCTGATTCCCCAAATCAGTAACCTCTATGCAAGTGAGGCAGGTAGTAGATGAACAGGTTCCTCTGCTCTGTGTTGTTGAGTTTTGTTTTTTTTTATTTTAATTGATAGAATGCAGCGTTTTGTAATTTTGGCTGCTGGTTAATGATGGTGTCTGGGACTGATGGCTCTAAATGTACTTTGGGCTACTTCCAGATTAGAGACACTTGACTCCTCTATGGGATAACTGAAAAAAAGTTCTTTTTAGAAACAATTATGCTTAAGTAGCTTATGTACAGCAGCAGGTGGGTCACTGATTTTTTCCCTGACTTTTATTACCAGGGAGACTTGTAAAAATCTAGTTTTGTTTAATGACTTAATTGGCCCAAGTTGGACATCCTTCATGTGAAGTCGCTCTTTGTCATTGCCACTAATAGATGGAATTGTTTCTGTTAGAAGAAGAGTCTTCAGAATCTTTCAGAAGATGTTGGTGACTCTTCAGGATCTTTGTGCAAAGGGCTGTTTGGTCCTGTACACTATATACTGTCCCCATAAACCAGGATAGAGCTGTTAAAGATGGAATATAATCTAAGCATCATTCTTCTGGAATTGTTAATCTGTATATTTTTGTTAGTGCTCTGGTGGATTTTTCCCCCCCTCCTTATCATATGCACTGTTAAGAAGATTCAGATCCCAAGCATCTGATATGTTTGCTTCATGATTTGACTAGGAGATTAGTTAGTAATTACTTTGAACCCCGACACTGCAGGTTTGTACAAGTAATCGCTCTATTATTCTAATGAATAATACTGGAAGTGATATTAGTGTACACTGACAACAGAAATACTACTTGGAGTGATAGCTCATTGTCATTGACTTGTGACTGTTCTGGTGTTTTTAAATCTGTTTGGCTGCCACTCTTGGAACAGGGATGGGGAACTACCTCCCCCAAAAATTTGGGTTTTGTTTGTTTATGAAGTGTGAAATACTAAGGGAAAAGGATATAGCCTCTGCTTTCCACAGACTGTTTCCATACTTGCCCAGAGCTAATTCTAAATCACAAATTATAAAACTAACACTAGGAAAAATCTTTCTGGACAGTTGCCCTTCAGTCCTGCTACAGCTGTCAACACAGAGAGGTTCTGGAGCTCCTGGTCTGCTTTGAAGCCTAATGAACAATAAAGAATCACTGTATTGGAAGAGGAGTTTTCTTGCACATTCTCTTTCCCCTCCACTTCCCCCCTTTTCTTGCCCTTCTTTAAGTCTGTTTCCATCTCTGATATTTGTAATGACCCAGTTCCCATGTACCCTCAGTAACCCCATTAAAGTGCCAGGTAATGATTTGTAGCACACATTTGTATTTGGATGCTTCCCCTCTATTTCTCAATCCATCTCTTGACTGGCATTCTTCTTTTTCAAGGCAGGAGTTGTCTAGCCCCCTCCAAACCAGCTCCCAGGTCCCTCTCGGTTTACACAGCTCTGCTGCGATCTTTCAGTACAAAAGGGGTTCCTCATGCAAACTGACTTTTTCTCCCTCTAGCTAAAGCTACATTATGCAGAGTAATGTGTTCCTCTGGGATGGTCAGGAGTTCAGAACAATGATTCTTAAGTTAGCTTTGTTTCTTTTTAGTTAAGCACGTGCACTATGGAGTTATTCAGTGGGATGTAAGTGGTACCTGTCATTGATTACTTTGCAGCGGTACTGGAAGCTGCTACTTATTACTGAAATATCTTCAATGGCTCTGCAAAACAGAGTCACTTAGGGTGTGTGGTGATTGGAGAATGGGGTTTAAATAGGAAGCAGGCCTGAGGGGTGGGGTAAGCACAGACTGGATTGAGGGGCGGGAGCCCTCGGAATCTAAAGCTTGGGGAGAGCCCACTTAGAACTGAAGGTGTAGCATAGGCAGCAGGTGGAGTCCCCCTTTGGGGAAGTTAGTTCCTGGCTCCACCCCTTTCCGCCTGCAGCTGGAGCCCCGAGACCCCATCGTCCTGCCCCCTGTGGCCAGAGCCACAAGCTCCCCACCCAGAGAAGCCTCAAGCACACACACACCCGTTGGCCGGAGGAGCCCTGGGCTAGCTGCAGCCGCGCCTCTCCTCCCCTCCCCAGACCCAAGGAAAAGCGTCTCTTCAAAGACGCTTTTGATATGCCCCATGCAGGTTCTGGGGCAGTTGAGGAGGCAGTATGTGCTACTTAGCTTCCTGGATTCATCAGTAATCTCCCTGGAGTCCAGAGAGATTACTGATGAACCCAGGAAGCTGAATAGCACATACTGCCTCCTCAACCACACCGGAACCTGCATGGGGCATAATAAAGCAAAATCTTAGCCACCAAACCCCAGAACCAGGGGTCCGGTGGCTGTGGCAGCGCCATGGGAGGCCTATTATACCCACCGCTCATGAGGTGTAGGCTTGTCAAGGAAACTCTGAGGGAGAGGGGCGTGGAGCTTTAGAGGTTGCAGTGGGGAAGGAATGAAACAAAGCTGTCAGCCAGTATGGTGCAGACATAGGTAATGCACACTCATTTCCCTACTGTTTGGCTGAAATCCTTTCATCCCATCACAGAGGGGTCAGATTAATAACAGCCTTATGAAGTGTGCAAAGATTGGGCAGGCCCATCTGACTTTAGAACACTACTTCATCACCATATCAAGAAATCAAACTAGCATCATCTTTCTTCCTTAAATTCCAGCCTGGTCAGTTAAACCCCAAAGCAAATAAGTCTCCCTGGACTCCTCAGCCAACCACGATAGAAGTGTAAGATGAAAAAGTAAGTTTGATATAGGTACTAGACGATGATCTGCCCTCACTAGCTTATTCTGTAATAGCACCCTTCTTAGTGGGGGGAATAAATGGCTGAAATAGTTTTGTAGACCATCTAACTGTACAGAATTGTTTGGCTCACGGAGAGATGGAGCCTTTCCTGGCCACAATGTCCACTGCTAGCAGTTGATTTATCAAAACTGTCTATTCCAAGGTCTTAAGTTGGAATCCACTTGTTCCTGTATTTGCAGTGAAGGCTGGAATATAAACAAGACTTCACTGTATTTACAAGACTAGTCCTACACACAGTCTGACTCCTGTATGCATGCTGCTGCCTTTAACAAGAGGTTTGACAACCACTGATGTTTTTGAGGGGTAGCCGTGTTGGTCTGTATCAGTAAAAACAACCAGGAGTCCTTGTGGCACCTTAGAGATTAACAAATGTATTTGGGCATAAACTTTCATGGGCTATAACCCACTTCATCAGACGCATGGAGTGGAAAATACAGTAGGCAGGTAAAAATATACAGCACATATATTACCAGGTAGGGGGTCAGTGCTAACAAGGCCAATTCCATTAGGGTGGATGTGGCCCATTCCCAACAGTTGACAAAAGTGAGAGTATCAACAGAAGGAAAATTATTTTTTGTAGTGAGCCAACCACTCCCAGTCTTTATGCAGGCCTAATTTGATGGTGCCACACCATCAGGGGCTCGTTCACCTGCACATCTATCAATGTGATATGTCATCATGTGCCAGCAGTGCCCCTTTGCCACATACATTGGTCAAACTGGACAGTCTCTAGCAAAAGACTAAATAGACACAAATCAGACATCAAGAATTGTAATATTCAAAAACTAGTAGGAGAGCACTTCAATCTCCCTGGACACTCAGTAACAGACTTAAAAGTGGCCATTCTTCAACAAAAAAACTTCAAAAACAGACTACAATGAGAAACTGCAGAACTGGAATTAATTTGCAAACTTGACACAATCAAATTAGGCCTGAATAAAGACTGGGTCACTACAAAAAATAATTTTCCCTCGGATATCATACCTTCTTATCAACTGTTGGGAATGGGCCACATCCACCCTAATTGAATTCGCCTTATTAGCATTGACCCCCTACTTAGTAAGGCAACTCCCATCTTTTCATATGCTGTGTGTGTATATATATATATATACCTGCTTACTGTATTTTCCACTCCATTCATCTGATGAAGTGGGTTATAGCTTATGCCCAAATAAATTTGTTAGTCTCTAAGGTGCCACAAGGACTCCTTGTTTGTACTGATGTTTTTCTTTAACAAAGGAACCAGGGTTCTATCCACCCTAAATCTAAGGATCTTAATCTATTCCTTTGATGTCCAGGGGGATTTTGCTATTGACTTCAAAGGGAACAGGATTTGGTCACTACTTAACAGCGTATCTTCTTCAGGAAATAATGGATTGTTATCTAGAGTGGTCCCCTTCCTTTGCCCAACCATATGGTTCTGTTGCCTCCAGATAAGTAGGGAGGGTAGGGCTACTATCAGCGTCCCTTAAATTTCTACAGTATTGTTTAGCAGCACATGCTCTTCATCTGTGCACCGTTTGTCTAGGCAAGGCCCACTTCAGTATGTACTTCTGTTGAGAAAATCCTCCCCTCAAAGTGCTTATTACAGTCTGAGCACAGTTAGAAATATTGTATGTGGATGGGTTAGGGAAGTATTTTCAATTAGCAAGGTCTAAATCTGGTGAGGGGAGGGGCAATTCTTGAATGATTTAATTGGTAGTTTGCCTGAGTGAAGGGGTGGGATTTCAGTTTTAGCTCCTTTTCTATGATGCTCAAACACTAGTGAAGTGTCTCTAGCAATTTAGAGAACAGTTGGCTTTCTCCTAAAGTTACTTCTAGTTTAATGGGCAACAGACAAGACAACTTGAGTTTCAGCTGACAGCACCTACTGTGTTTGAAGTCTGTCTCCCTTTCCAGATCACCAAAATGGCTTCCGACCTTGATATTATTGACTTGAGAGAGGAGAGAATTTATTTCTGCCTCTCTCCCTCCTGCCTCTTCAAACCTCTCTCTTGTAACCTAAACCTTACCTGGATCCAGTGAGCCTGTTGCTAGTGGGTGTTAGTCTTACTCTGTTTCCTGCAATTCATGAAAGCTGAGCCAGTAATTACAAAGTGACTGCCCAAGGTTAGTTGCAAACTGCCATAGCTAGGATAAGGTGGAGGTAGACAAGGGAATGGACTTCCAACAGAAAGATCTGACATTGGAAATAGATGTGGGACTGAAGGCTTCTCCCAAGGTGCTGATCATCTCTGCTAGCAGTGGACCTCTGTGTAACTTACTGTGTGTATTAACTGCTACTGTTTCGTTGGTTTCTGTGGATATTCTATTCTAATTTTCCCATTGTACCAAGTCTGCCTGTCTTCTGCTGCCAACTGAAGCTTATCTTACTACTTGTCACACTGTCAGTGTTTTTGGAGACTGGCCCTTGAGTGAAATGTTCTGTTTAGCCTTTCCTTTTTAAGCTTTGCCTATATCCACAGCGGGATAGGGAAAAAGGAACCCCAACCTCTGTGACAAAGGGTCACTTGTGAAGACTTGGTTACTTTCACTGTCAACTAGGAGTAACTAGCTGCCTTTGCTCCTTCGGGCTTGAACCGAGGTTGAATAAAAGCCATCTGAGATGTGACCAGATTTAGACACCTTGAGGCCACTTCATAGCAGTGTAATTTCATTGCAGTCAATGAAGTGATACTACAGATGAATTTGGCTCACGGAGAGAGGAGGAAGGTTGCCCCTTCCCTTTGGGAAATTACATGTTCTGAATTCTAATAAACTAGCTGGAGGTAAAACAAAGACTCTAGGCAGTTGCTGCAACCTGATGTCTAAACTCTGCAAAGTCACTTTTTGATTCACTTTAACCCTTCCTTTGTTGATCCTCAGTAGCACCTACTATGCTTTCCAGTGAAGCTATAGAAGTGGTAATATTGGAACATATCGGGTACATTCAAGGGGTGGTTTTACTAACCGCCCTACTTTGGTTAAAGGGAAGGCTCATATTAATTACTATGAGCAACCTTGACAGGATATAATGCCCTTGATTCATCTCTGCAATGCCCATTCTCACTAATGGGAGTTCTGCATGTGGGTTAAGTCCTACAGAGTATTAAGAGTTGACAGCGAAGCTATTCATAGTCGTTCCAAATAATATTGTTTTTAAATTGGCATTTATGGTCATTTAAAAAAAAACAACAAAAAAAATCCCAACCCAACACCTCCCTGTTGCTTTTGATTTGTTTCAGAAAGAAAAAAATACCTCAAGGAAATGGTGAGAGATTGTTCAAGATCTCTTACAGTTCCTAAAAAGCTCTTACGATCATTGTTTCTTTGGTTTGTACATGTTCACGCAGGTAGTACACAACTTAGTTCTTACCCATAAGGAAAAGCAGAAAAAGACCAAACACATCAAATGCACTGGAATGTAATTGTGTGTCTGTCTGTGTGCTTACATAAAAAGGCAGTCGGACATCTCCCCCTTCTTTCTTCCTCACCTCTCACCATCTTCCCCCACAGAAGGGAGGGTCTCTTCCTATGAATCCCATGCTGGAAGTTGGTTTCTGGTAAGTGAATTAAGTCTGTAGAGTTTTTTAAAAGCCATTTTCCAGTTCTGTCTTCAGACTATTTGCTGCCTTTGGGGAATGGAGGGAGGGTGTGAGAAGTGTAGATCTTTAAACTGTTTTAAATTTTATTAAGAAGATTTTGCATGTACAAAGTTTTCTTTAAAAATCAAGTGGAGTCTCCCTGATTTGTGGATTCAGCCCCAGGAGAGCATCGCCACAGACTCCTCAGCTCCAGGGAGACAACTTTAGGCCTGCACCCCTCAGAAGACCACTCCAGTTTGGTCAAACTACTATGTGAGGAAAAGTTGAGGGTAGAAAGGGGATGTAACACTTCTCCCTTCTCACTGATGTGTTGTAGTCACATGATGTAAGAAGACAAACATGACCAAGATCTTACTAAATGGGTGCTTAAAGTTAGGCTCCTAATGGGGGATTTTCAAAAGCACCTAAGAGAGTTAGGTGCTTTTGAAAATCCTGACACTAAATATGGACTTTTGGTGCCCAAAGTTAGACTACTTAAAACAAACAAACAACCCCTCTCCTCCCAACTTGGGCATGTATCTCTTTTCCAAATCCTCTTCCTTTCCTTCTGTGGTATCAGAAATGTATTCAGATCTCCTCTGCATTTCTCTCTAAAGATCCATAGATGAGCAGTATCCATAGATATTTTGATGTACAGCTTCATCTCCCCTTGGACTTTTCTACTCTTGTCAGAAATGTTTCATTTTTAAACTTTGGAGTAATTAATTGCCTCCAGTGGCTGCCTTTGGAGAATCAAAGGGATGAGGGGGAGAGAGGTTCTCAATGTATTGTTAAAATACTCTTACACTTTAATGGAGAGTGTCCCTACTGAATGAATCTTATGTTCTCCCAGCTGAAGAAGTACAGCCGATGCTCTCCTGTGAAATCTTTGTCTAGACTAGTCCTGAAGTGCACACGCCCTCTCTGCCATGGACTGAGACCCAGTGAGAATGTAGCATTTTGTTTATCTTGGCTGTGTGCCTCCAGGACTCCTGCCTGTAGTGTTGATGACTGGGAGGAGCTCCTTTTTTGTATCTGTGCAGTATATTTGCTTTGTGCTTTCTCTCTGGTGCTTTTTAATACTTGGAATTTTTTTTCTAATAACTGGTACAATTTTTAATAAAATTGTTAAATGCTATATATTCTGTTCTTTTGCTTTTTGTATGGTTTAATGGCTGTATGACACTCCATCTTAGTGACCTGAACCTTCACAAACTGACCAACAGTTCTGTAATTTTAGTAAAATAATATGGAAGTATAACTTCGGTTGGTAAATTCTGTAAATGGCTGGTAGATCCATGTGTATACTTTCTATTACCTAGCCTTTACCAACCTCTGCAGCTAAGTCAAGATTTTCCTTTAATACTCTATCTCTGCACAGAAAAAAAACAAGTATTTCCCAGCCCACTGGTGACTGAATAATCAAATACATAAAATATGAAGCTTTTGAGGCTGTATTCTCACCATAGTAAACTGGGCTTTACAGGGTTGTTGCTAATAGGAGCTGCACGGCTAAACTTTCCATTTCCATCCACAAAGTTGAAAATTGTATCTTAACACAGGTAACAATGTGCTGCCTCCAGACACTTAAAATGTGGCTTCTGGCAGCTGTTTACCTGCTCTTCCTATGCAAGCTCCTTCAAAGTTGATCAGCTGCAGGCTTTTATTGATGATGAATGCAATTACATTTGTTAACCAAGGAAGATGCAGGTCTATACTACTACTACTACTAATTATATTTTATGCAAATGAGCGGTGGCTCTGGAGAATAAGACGGTGTCACCAGTCCTAGTTGAGCGCCCGTCTTTGGCTACTCCCTAGACTGCTGTGAGGGAACAGAGCCTCCAGCTGCCTGGGTGTCTGTCTCCAGAGCTTGAACTGGAGCTCAGCCACTGCCCCTAGGCCAGGGGTTCTCAAACTGGGGGTCGGAACCCCTCAGGAGATTGTGAGGTTATTACATGGGGGGGAGGGGTTGTGAGCTGTCAGCTTCCACCTCAAACCCCACTTTGCCTCCTGCATTTATAACGGTGTTAAATATATTTAAAAGTGTTTATAATTCATAAGGGGGGCGGGGGTCGCGCTCAGAGGCTTGCTATGCGAAAGGGGTCCTGGGTACAGAAGTTTGAGACTCACTGCCCTAGGCACATACTTGAGGTACAGGCCCTTTCTCTAGTACCCCAACTTGAGAGTTGGAACACGGGTGTTCAATTGCCTAGAGTGCTGACCCTTCAGACTCTTCTGCAGCTTATGCACCTGCTTCTGAAAGCCCACCAAAAGTGAGTGTCTTCTGGGTTATCATTTAACTCTCTCAGGAGACATGTGGTAGTTGTGAAGCATACAACACACACAGACACTTTGACCAGAATCTAACACATTATTCTTTACTTAATCACCTGAGAAATATACAGAGTATAGATCATTTAGAAAACAAACATTCTACACGCAATGCTCCTCACTACTTCACCCTTCCCTTGGGGGAACAGCTGTGTTCAGGTTGTAGGAGAGACTGTCTCATCAGGCCCCTACATATTGTTGAGTTGCTTCTCACTCCTCTTAAACAGGAGAAAAATGGCCATAGAGTAAAGCAGCTCCTGCACTCTTACAACTTTTTAGCCCAGGGGTCTCAAACATGCGGCCCGCGGAACTCTTCCCTGCGGCCCGCGGAGCTCCCCAGGGGAGCTCCGCAGGGGCCCCCAAGAGAAAAGCGGAGGCTCCCGCCTCCGCCCCTCTCCTGGAGCCTCGGCGCATAGAGCGCCGAGTCTCCGTCCGAGCGCCTGAGCCCCGCCCCGATCCGAGCCGCGTGGGGAGGGGGCGGGGCGGGGAGCGCTGGGCTGAGCGCGGCGCTCGGCGTGGAGCTCCCAGCCCCGCCCCCTCACCACGCGGCTCTGAGCGGGACCGCCGGAGACGCGCTCGGGTAAGGGGGGGGGGAAAGCGGGACCCGCCGGGGCCGGGCCGGGGGAAGGGAAGCGGGACCCGCCGGGGCCGGGCTGGGGGGGGGAAGGGAAGTGCTCAGGGCTGGGGCAGAGGATTAGGGTGTGGGGGGATGAGGGGTTCATGATGTGGGGGCGCTCAGGGCTGGGGCAGAGGATTAGGGTGTGGGGGATGAGGGCTCTGGCTGGGGCTGAGGATTAGGGTGCAGGGTCCTAGTGCCTGCCCTCCGCCAGTACTGGCAAGGCAGGCTTCCCTTACCCTGAGCCTCTCCAACCCCAAACCCTCAGCCCCAGCCAGAGCCCTCATTCCCCCCGCACCCTAATCCTCAGCCCCAGCCCTGAGCACCCCCACATCATGAACCCCTCATCCCCCTGCACCCTAATCCTCAGCCCCAGCCAGAGCCCTCATCCCCCCACACCCTAATCCTCTGCCCCAGCCCTGAGCGCCCCCACATCATGAACCCCTCATCCCCCCGCACCCTAATCCTCTGCCCCAGCCCTGAGCGCCCCCACATCATGAACCCCTCATCCACAGCCCTCACCCCACACTCCAAACCTCTTCCCTAGCCCTGAGCCCCCTCGCATCATGAACCCCTCATCCACAGCCCTCACCCCACAGCCCAACCCTCTTCCCTAGCCCTGAGCCCCCTCGCATCATGAACCCCTCATCCACAGCCCTCACCCCACAGCCCAACCCTCTTCCCTAGCCCTGAGCCCCCTCCTGCATCATGTACCCCTCGCCCTCAGCCCCACAGCCCTCACCCCTGCACTCCCTCCTATCCCCAAACTCCGTCCCAAAGCCTGCACCCCCACCCCCTGCCGCAGCCTGGAGCCTGCATCGAGCACAGAGCCTGCATCCAGACCCCCTCCCCCACCCAAACTCCCTCCCAGAGCCTTAGGCAGTAAATCTAAGTGCGTGTTTTGTCCTTTGAGTGAGGTGCATTACTGAGTGTATATATTTATTAAAACTGCGCGCGCTTAGGGGAGGAGGTGGAGAAGAGACAGGGCAGGGGCGGGGCCTCATGGAAGGGGTGGATTGGGGGTGGGGCCAGGGGCAGCAAGGGGGCGTGTCAGTGATGCGGCCCTCGGGCCAATGCACTAGTCCTCATGCGGCCCTCGGGGTCATTTGAGTTTGAGACCCCTGTTTTAGCCCCCCTTTATCAGATGTCCTGCTCAGCTTCCCCAGGTGATCACAGACCCCTGCCAGGTGGCTTTGTTGCCAAGGTGACCTTCCCCTGACAAATCAGTTTTCTAGCATAAACAACTAGGAGTCCTTGTGGCACCTTAGAGACTAACAAATTTATTTGGGCATAAGTTTTCATGGGCTAGAACCCACTTCATCAGATGCATGAAGTGAAAAATACAGGAGCAGGTATAAATACATGAAAGGATGGGGGTTAAGTTTAGGTTTTGTAATGACCCACCCACCCCCAGTCTTTATTCAGGCCTAATCTGATGTCAGACTTGTGTCCATTTATTCTTTTGCATAAACAGTCTGCTTTGTCCAATGTACATGGCATAGGGGCATTGCTGGCACATGATGGCATATATCACGTTGGTAGATATGCAGGTGAACAGGCCTCAGATCGTGTGGCTGATGTGGTTAGGTCCTATGATGGTGTAACAGAACGCCACTAGCCGTCACCTACAGCCCCCAACTAAAACCTCTCCAGTGCATCATCAATGATCTACAACCTATCCTGAAGGACAATCCCTCACTCTCACAGACCTTGGGAGTCAGGCCAGTCCTCACCTACAGACAATCCCCCAACCTGAAGCAAATACTCACCAACAACTACACACCACACAACAAAAACACTAACCCAGGAGCCAAACCCTGCTACAAACCCCAGGGCCAACTCTGTCCATATATCTATTCAAGGGACACCATCATAGGACCTAACCACATCAGCCACACCATCCAGGGCTTGTTCACCTGCACATCTACCAATGTGGTATGTGTCATCATGTGCCAGCAATGCCCCTCTGCCATGTACATTGGCCAAACCAGACAGTCTACACCAGAGGTAAGCAACTCACACTGCCTGGGTCCTGGCCACTGCTCTGGGGGGCTCTGCATTTTAATTTAAATTTAAATGAAGCTTCTTAAACATTTTGAAACCTTATTTACTTTACATACAACAGTAGTTTAGTTATATATTATAGACTTATAGAAAGAGACCTTTTAAAAAGATTAAAATGTATTACCGGCACACGAAACCATAAATTAGAGTGAATAAATGAAGACTCGGCACACCACTTCTGAAAGGTTGCTGACCCCTGGTCTACACAAAAGAATAAATGGACACAAATCTGACATCAGGAATCATAACATTCAAAAACCAGTAGGAGAGCACTTCAGTGTCTCTGGTAACTCAATAACAGACCTAAAAGTGGCAATTTTTCAACAAAAAGCTTCAAAAACAGACTCCAACGTGAAGCAGAATTGGAATTAATTTGCAAACTGGATACCATCAGATTAGGCCTGAATAAAGACTCGGAGTGGTTGGGTCATTACAAAACCTAAACTTAATTTCCCCACTACTAATTTCTCCCTACTGTTACTCACACCTTCTTGTCAACTGTCTGTAATGGGCCACTCTCTTACCACTTCAAAAGTTATTTTTCCTCCCTTGGTATCCTGCTGTTAATTGATTTATCTCGTTAGCCTGACCTAACACTTGGTAAAGAAACCCCCATCCTTTCATGTATTTATACCTGCTCTTGTATTTTTTCACTTCATGCATCTGATGAAGTGGGTTCTAACCCACGAAAGCTTATGCCCAAATAAATTTGTTAGTCTCTAACGTGCCACAAGGTCTCCTCATTTTTGCTGATACAGACTAGCACGGCTACCACTCTGAAACCTTCTCTAGCATTGAAACAAGCCCTTTGTCCTTTCTCAGTAGGGGACCAGCATGGTTTAACAACCCTCTCTTGTTAGGCCTTTGCCACTACCACTGTTGGAATTTTGGTCCAACATGGAGGTTAAAAGACAATGGAAGACAAAGGACCACTTTTAAAATGGAGTTTTCAGCTTGGTAAAGATACATAGAGAATTCATAATCTCACAGCATCCATGAATTGTACAGATTCCCCAAGTCATCCCAGATGGTAATGCATCCCTCCCAGTTGCAAAGTCAAATTCCTGATTTCACTGCGCTAGTAAACGCACACTTATACTTAGGACCCTGATGTGTACCCCTTTGTGGAATTCAATTTTATTGAGTTCCTGTAAATGATTGGAGAAAATATTTCCATTGAATAATGGTAACCAGTCCAGGCAGGACAATGTATGTGTTTAATAATTTTAATATACTTCATTAAAGCAATGTTACTAGTGAGTTTTTCATCTCCAAAAGGCCTAGGAAACTGAGTTAATGTTCCTACTCCAATGTTAAGTTGCCTTGTTTTGGTGTATGCATTACAATAGGGCCTTTCATTCCATGAACACATGATGTATGCAGTAATATGAAAAGCAACATGCATATCTAAAATTATAGAAAAAAGTACAATTTCTTTTCATTGTATTAGATTTGCTGAGACATGTGTCCCCTGCCCAGTGTCATGTGATTATGAAAGAGCTTATTGTAATACATTCATACAAGGGGACAGAGGTAAGATTGATGCAGCTGGGGGAATTAACTCTGAATTTCCTGACTCTTGTATGATTAAAATCTCAATTTTTTCATAATTTTTTTATTAAAATAAAATGTGGCCTTTAAAAACTAACTGTATGGTCTTAGCACTGACATGTAGCTGGAACAGCTGAAAGAGCTTTTACCTAACAGGAAACATAGGCTGGTGCACAAATGGCTGGCTGGAACACAATCCTTCCTTGGAGATCTCCCAAAGGACTAAACCCAGCCTTGCTTAAGTTATGAAATTAGATGCTATCACAGCCTGTAGTCATATGAGTGCAGCCAAGTGAGGTTTTTTTTTAACTGTATACATTAGAACCTGGGGTGAAGAGAGATGATGGGCTCGAGCATCAAAATCAAATCCAACATGCTCTTACACATTGGAGTACTCCCACTAGGATCAACAACAAGGTGGCGATTTCCTCCTCAGATCCTGACTAGACTCAAACGTGCATACTAATCAAAATTAGATAGGAGCAGAGTCCCTCACACAGTCTGCTTCCAGCCACTGTCCTTTCCTTGTAACGTGGTGAGGCAATGATGTGTTCTTCCTAGGACGTATTTGCACCATAGTAACAGCTTTTAAAAAATGTATTTTAGTTTCATACCATTAACTTTAAATGGTACACTTTAGTGATGAGATAAATAGTTTAAGTTGGGTTAGTGCAGCAGGAAAGTGTTTATTAAGAAGTGTTCAGCCTACCTTTGAAATAAAATAAAATTATAATAAATGCACTGTTCTGATGCTCAAAGTTCTCCTCGCCTTACACAACCAGATACATAAAGCACTAAATTCCAGTGCCTCCTTTTGCTGAAGTTAAGGTGAAGAAGCTACTGCACTTAGTGGACTGTGATTAAACGTCCAGAAAATTTCAAAATTAAATACCTTGATATATGGCAAACGTACCGGTCCTTGCTGAGCATGATGTATATGAACACTGCCCAAAGCAAACTTCTGTCTGCTTACACATCCGAATCATTCAGAAATAGATCGGTATTTAAAAGATACTTTAGAAAATCCATTCATTTCTGGTCTAGCACCAAGTCCCTTTTATGTTTATTTCTTTTTTGGAGGGGGTCCAAAAAGTCATTTTTTGAGACAGACCTAAGTGACTGGAAAATAGTGGCTTAAAATGGGAGAGCTTCAACTGCATTGTGGCATTCAAACAAACAAACAAACAGCCAGGGACATTTTTAACCATGTGTAACAGAAGTGACTTGGCCCCTGTGCTTTTGGGGGCATCACCCAAGCTGAGCAATTTTCCACCACAGGTGAGGAGCAGAGGCAACTTGCCAATTAATGTCCTCCTTTCTGGCAGGTCAGGACAGCTGTTTCTGTCTGAATAATTGTACATATATATTTGCTGAACAGTAGGAGTTTGCTTACTGCCATATAATGACAAACAAAGTCCCTGTTTCAAGGAGCTTCCAATACAAGCTAGGGAGCATTCAATACATGTACAATCCCACATGACTGGAGAATGAAGTGGTATGTCTGAAAATGGAGCAGACTTTATATAAGCATACACATATTGCTAATTAGCATTAAAATGCTGCATGAAAACAAATATGCTTCCTTCCAACAGGGATTTGAATTAAAAAGTGGATGATAGCTATTAGCACTGAACTACTTGCTATTATATTTTAATACTTGCTACCGATGAGTGTTTGCTACTACTTAGACTTCCTTCCCATCCGATACAGGTATTGCTTTTTGTTATTTTGAGGTCCCGATGTCCGTTTGTCCCTGGAACAAAATTAAGTCTCTGACATCAATATAAATGTTCCAGATGAAAGGTCTTTAAACCTTGATTTCTCCTAAATTATTTAATTCTCTCCTCTCTAAAATTATAATGGTCTCTTTTCTTTCCCTATTGAAATCTGTGTCAGCATTCTCCCTCTCTGTTGCCTCAGGACTCTTGATGTATACAAAGGATCCTCTGTTTTTCACTCTTAGTCACATGCTTAACCTCAATGCTGTAAACTAAACATCCACCCTCTGTGGCTGGAGATGACCCTATTTATGTCTGTAGCTCAAATCAAAACAGCAACAGTCATGAAAACTCTGTATGATGGAGACCACTAGCTTTTAGTAAATGGACAACAAATCTTGATTTTTGCATAACTTAATGAGTTCCAGAGTTTATGGGAAACTTCAAACAGAAATAATAAGCAGGAGATGGCTAATGGGTTATATGAGGAAAAAGTTCTTTGAGTCATTTTCCTTTACTACCCCTGGCATTTATTGCAGATGATTTATTAGAATAGTTCTTCTGTGTGTGTTTGTTTTTAGGCAGTGTGAATTCTGTTTGAGACAGTGAAGTGACAGCCATGTTCAGGGGTGACTACTTTAAAATTCTTTAGTTAATTAACCACTGGTGAAAGGTGCCAGAATGATAGGCCTGAAGCATGAAGTCTTCTGTATCAACAGAGCAGGCAAAGCCCGTCAGTTATAGTTCAGGTTTCTTCCACATACTGCCCTGCTAACGTGCCGCTCAACCCTGAGATGGCAGGACCATCTGTGTATGTGAAGGGATTTGGTTTCAGTACTCAGTCACTCTTCAACCTTTACACTAAGACTGCCAACAAGGGTGCCAATTGTGGGGGGGCTTTTCATAAGGTATGCACTTGTCCATTGGGAACCGGTCTGAGATGACAATCACCTTTCACAAAGGCCATTCAACAGCCAACAGATGGTAACGTTTGGGGATGGATTGGGTGGGAGAAGAAACATTTTATAGAGGAAGTGGGTCATTAACAACTGAAAAGCCTGAAGTCATGTTTAGTTCCATGCAGAGAGAACACAAAAGGACTGATAATGTCCACAGACAAAGGACTATTGGGTTTTTTTCTCTGTGTTTAATTCCCACTCATATTAATTAATAAGACCTCAAAAATAGACAGGGATCCTTCTCAGTGAGGGGTTCTTGCTCTTTTGCTACAACCTCAGAAGGTAGTGGGGGAAGAGAAACATTCCTACAAAACAGTCAAAGTTTTTTCAGTCCAATCCCTTTCCTCCTCCTTACAGTCATCTAAAATGCTTCCCATTTCTTTCAGAATTTGGCAAGAGTTACAAGAAAAAAAGTGTCTGTATGTTGTTTTTAAAAAAGGATTTCAACAATCTCCTCAAGATCTCTCTGTGACCCCATTCACAGTTGCCGGCTGTTTTACAGGCGAATTTTCTTGGCCACTCAGAATTTGTACCCTCAAGCACAATTCTTAGACCTGCTTTTCTTTAGTCAGGAATTCCTGAGGCTCTTCAGAAGGGTGAGAACAAATAACTTGCTCTGTCTTCTCCTCTGAGTCCTGATACAGACAGGCCGCTTCTGACAGTATTAGGTCATGTAGTCCATCCGCCTGTCAGTGCAGGCATGTTCCCTAGAGCATATTCTCTAGTGCTTTGATTAGTCTAACTTTAAATGTCCCAAGTGACTGGCTTTCCACTACTTCCCTAGAGAGACTGTTCCACAGCCTAATAAATCTCACTGACAGGATTTTTTCCCCAATATTCATCCTACCTTTTCTCTTTCTTAATTGTATTCCACTACCCTAGTTATATGCCCTTGTACCACCTTGTAAAGAGACAATACACCAAGCAACTGTTATAGCTAATACATACTAATAGCCTGATCCAAAACCCATTGAAATCTATGGAAGAACTCCCATTAACTTCAATGGGCATTGATTCAGGCTCTAGAAAATCATATCTACCTGGCCTATTCACCTGTGTGACAGATTAGTTTATGTCTGTCTATGTGTGGAGAAAATATTGGTAATATTGTTATGAACACTACGCATGACTTAGTTTTCCCACTCACCTTGTACTGCTACCTATTGAGTCTGAAGGGGTTAATTTCTCCCTGGGGAGAAGGGTAGTGAGGCATGGATGTATGTCATGTGAGCCTGTCTGGATTGGATTTGGAACTGGTTATATTCTCAAGAACTGACTGGAATCAACACAGATGAATGGAGTGTCCTGGAGAGACAATAGAAGCGCCAACAACCAAACATTAGCTTTTAATGACTGGGAAAGGAAGGCAAGCTGAACATGGGAAGACAGCAGGGGCTGAAACTTGGGACAAAGAGGCCAGGTGTGAACAGACTGTGTTTCAAGTTTCCGGCTACCCAAGCAGATACACAGGGTGAGAGGGAGACCGAAGATGATGAATCCCAGGAGACTATGGAACCGTGGGGCAATAGGTGGGGCAAACTGACTTAAGCTTTGCTTTACCATTCAAACCTGCACTCTTAAATATTGTGCTACCGCTGACTAATAAATGCTGACTTGTTTATGGTGTTGCTGCTGACACTTACTGGTTGCATTGCTCCCTGAAGGAGTAAAATCTGTAGCAGGAATTTGAACTCATTTGGACTTGCTGTAAAGCCCCTGTGAGCAACAGGCGTGCTGAACCCATAAAGCCCAATCTTGAAGTAATGTAGCCACGAGGCTTGCCCTCATAAAAAGCTAAGCCAAGAGCCTCGCAAATAATAGCGGTACTCTCAAAGAAACTATATAAAGTCTGGGGCATTGTGCACCCCTGTAATTCCATGACAATATGTCTATATCAAACTACAAATCCCATTTTGTATTGTGAACACCATTTTGACTTTAAAGTACACTGTACTTTCACTGTTGCCTTTTAACCTCCATCTTGAATTGGGCTTCCACGAGGTGTTAGTAGAGGACTAACAATGGAGAGCAATCAGGAACTGTTAACCTGGATGATCTTCCATTCAAATTCCCAGGACAATGAGTTGGCTATCTGCCTCCAAGGAAGCAGCTGTCCCAGGTGGGCTTGTAACCAAAGCAACAAAATACCTGATGAGTGACTTGAAGCCTCTCAGGAGACTCACCTGATGAGGGACTGGAACTTTTTACAAAAGGAAGGCTCTCTCTCACTGACTATTTGAGCAGAGACCAGAACACAAGGCTGTGCAAGTGGTAAGAAAGAATCCTGGACTCCCTAGAAGACACTGACTGAAACCCAAAGGGCTCTCTGGTCACTGGAAGAAAGGTTTTGTCTACAGGTGTTTATCATTACTCCCTAAATCTGTGCATCTCTTGTGCATCTTGTGTATCTAAGTGTGTGTTAAGGTGTGATTGGTTTAGAAATTCCTTTGCAAAGTCTGTGTCCCTTTGCTTTCACTGTCTCATAGTTTCTAGGTCCACAGCTTCAGTGGAGGTCTGGGAACATGCAAGAGCCACTGGGGAGACTTGGGAGAACTGGCCCTAGTTTCAGAGTGTAGGGAGTTGGACTGCAGAGTCCCATCTTTCAGGAAAGCATGCTAGAGGATTGACACTGTGAAAGTGCCTGTCGAGCCCAGGGCTGCCCAGAGGATTCAGGGGGACTGGGGCAAAGCAAGGGAGCTGCGGCACTTGTACTCACCTGACGGCAGTCTGGGTCTTTGGTGGCAGGGGGCCCTTCAGTCGCTCTGCGTCTTTGGCAGCACTGAAGGGCCCCCTGCTGCTGAAATGCCGCCGAAGACCCGGAGCGACTGAAGGGCCCCCTGCCCCCAAAATGCTGCCGAAGACCTGGACCGCCGCCAGGCCAGGGTTCACGGGGCCCCTGTGGGGCCTGGGGCAAATTGCCCCACTTCCCCCCACCCCTGCTCCCAGGCAGTCCTGGTTGAGCCCCAGAGACTGAGGCAGAGCCTGTAGGGATATTAAAGAAGGTTTATATTAGACATGGTTTATATGAAAAATGACTTATTGTTAATTGATGCCTCATAACTAAAGGTTTATGTTAAAAGTAAATTTGTGATTCTAACCTGCAAGCCACCAGCTGTGTCTGTGTGAAGCCTGCTCAAAGAAATACTTTGTATAAAACTTGTTAAACATTAATTAACTCTAAGTAAGCCAAAACAGTAGCTGTTATAGTGTATAGCTAGAGACCCCCACCCTCTGTAAGTTTTCATCTCACTTTATCTTTGATTGTTAAAAGACAGGGAGTCTCACATAAATTGGTAACACCCCAAAAAGCAAAGAGACAGTAAAATAGATGTGATTAAGATAGAGAATGTATGTGACTGAATGGTTAGGGAGTTACCAGTCTGAAGAATTCAGTGTTGGCTGAAGAAGGTGTCAAGTGGGATCAACCAGATGACCCACCACACCTCAAAGGAAGGAAAAACAAGCATCTGACAGAATGGAGCCAGCCATCTGCTGATTGATTTAGCAACAGCAGAATGAGGCAACTCCTATGAACTAACATAGGGAAAAATCCCTATAAAACTGGACTCTAAAGACTGAGGACTTTGAGTCTATGGTTCTGATACCAACCTCCAGGAGCATCAGATGCATCTGACACAGACTCGGCTCCATCCTCATGACCAAGGTACCTGGCCAGTAACTTGGCATGAGCAACATCTAGGCTGGTAACTATAACATCTATACAGAACCTGAATGAATGATTGTGTGGATGAATATGTGTGTGTGTGTGTATAAGGAATAAGTAGTAATGGAAACAAGTAGGAAAACATTGTCTTTTGTTTTGTTATGGTATTTACAATAAATGTGGCATCTTTGCCTTATCCCTCTTAATAAGATCCCGCTGGTTTTTTTTTATTATATTGGTACAACATTTTGGTGGAGAATAGCGAAAGGGGGATTATGGTATTTTTGCCTCACTTATTGTAAACCAATCTGTGTGCACACAACCGGCTCTACAGAGCACGGTTCTATTCTTGGTTAACCAAAACTGCTGGCCCCCGTGTGGGTAGCAGGAAAATAAAGAGCTCATAAAATTATTGACAAAACCTGCTGGCCCCCGTGTGGGTAGTAGGAAAAGATTGTTAACAAAACCTGCTGGCCCCCGGGTGGGTAGTAGGAAAAGTAAAATTGTTAACAAAAACTGCTGGCCCCCGGGTGGGTAGTAGGAAAATTGTTAACTAAATCTGTTGGCCTCCGTGAAGGTAGCAGAAAAAGAAATATATATATCAGGAGCAACAAGAGGGTCCCAGGGACCAGACAGTGCTGCTCGCTGAACAAAATTTAAAATGTTTAAGAAAAGGCAAGGGAAAACAGTCCCAGAGGAAGAAATGAAGTCAAAAGTAGCTTCTACCTCACCTTTTATTAAAGAGAGAACGTCTTTTCAGCAAATTCTCCAAACATATGGGCACAGTCCTTGGACTGAACAAGACCTTGCAGATATCTGCACCATTTTGGACCTAGAGGATAGATTGGCCCAATATATCCTCATATGCAAACCCCTAAATGCAGTAAAAAGAGATGCTGCAGGGATCTGGCTGCTGTGGAAGGCTTGTAATGACAGCTACCTCCACCTAGCAGCCTGTAAAGAGGAGAAAATAGCTCTAAAAGAAAAACTATCCCAATTGGAAAAAGGGGTAGAAAATTGGAAAGTAATGGCACATTGGGAAAAAGAGGCTTGGGACCCCCAAAAAACATGGGAAGAAAATATGTGAAACAACCACTGTAAGCTGCTCTTTTAGGAATTAAGGGTTATAGTGCTTAATATTTATCAGTTTGGTTTTTGTTGTTGTTGTGGTTGGTTGTTGTTCACAACTGTTGGGAAAATGTAAAAACAAAAAAACTGCATTAAGATTTACAAGCCTCTGCTGCAAAAGCAGAAAAATTAAAATGTATGTAGTACTCAAACCCAGTTAGATGCCCTTAAGGTTGGGTACAGAGAGTTAAAACAGCACTCTCAAATCCTACA
The DNA here is from genome assembly GCF_020497125.1 of Mauremys mutica. Taxonomy (NCBI): domain Eukaryota; kingdom Metazoa; phylum Chordata; order Testudines; family Geoemydidae; genus Mauremys; species Mauremys mutica. Next base: position 52,094 of record NW_025422797.1, read on the forward strand.
ACAGCAGTAACATCAGAAGAAAAAACATTTAAGACCCCACAAGGGGCAGGTTTTTGGGACCCCTCTGGAGAGTGGGAAGGGGAATATTTGGGTAGATTCCTCCTCCCAGGGGCAGAATGCCATTGCAACAGTAACAACAGTGCTTCCTTCTGCCTCACACCTCCAGGCCATGGCAAAGTGGCTGGGGATTTTAAAATAAATTTTTTTTGCACCACTTAATTAGCATTTGTGCAGCCCCGAGTACCAAACACACTGTGGCAGAGACTAAGCAGGGTCTGCCATGTGGAAGCACTGTGCTAATTTATTTTTAAGCTTTTATCTTTCAGGCTCTAAAACCAAAACATCAGGAGAGCTGGTACCAGCTGAAGAGTTATAAAATACCATGGTTATAGTGTCGCGACAAAGTCTGTGTTCAGTGTTCTGTGTTGCATGTTCTCTGTTGCATGTTCTGTGTCTGTCTCTAGTGGTGTCCTGTGCTAGCATTGGGTCCAGAAAAAATATACTACACTAGACAGAGCAAATGTCTCTCTACTTCCCCCATGTCCATCCAACTTATCAATCACCACTTGTGTCCAAAAGACTTTGGTCCCCAGTGCATCAGGTTTATTTTTTGTTAGGTTTTCCACACTTTTCTCTATACACTCTGGTTCTACTTCCCCAAGTCCTAAAGGGTAGTTCTTGGGCCCCCCATAACCTGTAAGACCTTGACCCATAATTGCAGGGCCCCATCTTTCAGGTCCCCAAAAACCTCTTAAGTACAACTGTTAAAAATAGGGAATTCTGCAACATTTTAGCAAATAAATGTTAAAGTCCAAATCAGCTTAACCCTGCATAACAACTGTGGTCCTCCTACAAAATCTTATTTCTTGTGTGTGCTTAAGAACCTCAGAAACTTTTATTGTTTGATGGCTATTGCAGCATCAAACTTAGACCTCATCTTATGTGTCAATGTACCCAATTATTGTAATGGTTATGGTTTTATTGTATTCCCAATTATTATAACTATAATTGTTTGGATTTGTGTTTAGGTTATATCTGGTCTTTAGTCAATTGTAATGGTTTTAGTTATATTCACCTGGTTATAATTGTTTGGTTTGTTTACAACAGATCACCTGTGCCCTACCATGACAACAACTACTGTAATGATCATAGATCAAGGGGCAGAGTGTTAGCAGCCCCCAGTAGATAAATGTAAATGCAATGTCAGTACTGTTTTTACTAAACAAATAACTTATTACTGGTATAATATATTCTTTGGATGGTCCCCAACCACTACTGGCATCCTATCAGTAATGCTACATCCCTTAATAGTTGTCTTAGTATTAAATTGTATTTGTATTATTAAAATGTTTAGCATGTGCTTTTGGATAAAAAGAATGTACAATAGATTGGAATCACAAACCCATGTTGCCTCACAGTACCTTCTTTTAAACAGGTTACATAGAAAGTGACACTAACGAATATATGTATATCGTAGTGTCAAAAGGGGGATTATGTAGGGATATTAAAGAAGGTTTATATTAGACATGGTTTATATGAAAAATGACTTATTGTTAATTGATGCCTCATAACTAAAGGTTTATGTTAAAAGTAAATTTGTGATTCTAACCTGCAAGCCACCAGCTGTGTCTGTGTGAAGCCTGCTCAAAGAAATACTTTGTATAAAACTTGTTAAACATTAATTAACTCTAAGTAAGCCAAAACAGTAGCTGTTATAGTGTATAGCTAGAGACCCCCACCCTCTGTAAGTTTTCATCTCACTTTATCTTTGATTGTTAAAAGACAGGGAGTCTCACATAAATTGGTAACACCCCAAAAAGCAAAGAGACAGTAAAATAGATGTGATTAAGATAGAGAATGTATGTGACTGAATGGTTAGGGAGTTACCAGTCTGAAGAATTCAGTGTTGGCTGAAGAAGGTGTCAAGTGGGATCAACCAGATGACCCACCACACCTCAAAGGAAGGAAAAACAAGCATCTGACAGAATGGAGCCAGCCATCTGCTGATTGATTTAGCAACAGCAGAATGAGGCAACTCCTATGAACTAACATAGGGAAAAATCCCTATAAAACTGGACTCTAAAGACTGAGGACTTTGAGTCTATGGTTCTGATACCAACCTCCAGGAGCATCAGATGCATCTGACACAGACTCGGCTCCATCCTCATGACCAAGGTACCTGGCCAGTAACTTGGCATGAGCAACATCTAGGCTGGTAACTATAACATCTATACAGAACCTGAATGAATGATTGTGTGGATGAATATGTGTGTGTGTGTGTATAAGGAATAAGTAGTAATGGAAACAAGTAGGAAAACATTGTCTTTTGTTTTGTTATGGTATTTACAATAAATGTGGCATCTTTGCCTTATCCCTCTTAATAAGATCCTGCTGGTTTTTTTTTATTATATTGGTACAACAAGCCCAGACTCTAGCCATCCTAAAATGTGAGACCCAGTAGTGGGATCAAAATACAGCAACCTGAACAGTGTCCACTAGGGGAATGCAATACAATTGCCAGCTGTCTGAAGCTTTCCAGAACCTGTGACTGATTTTTTCCCTTATGTCTGTAGTCCTACCTGGGAATACACTAATAATATGATATCTAATACAAGACAAGGCCTTCATTCTATCTTCTTAGCAATCATGACTCATAATTCACATGAGTAGAGGGCTCAAGTGAAACTGAATTGTGCACACAAACAATGGTCACAGGTTTAACCTTATTCCTGAGCTAAATGTCATTTCTCTAGACAGCCTCGCTCACAAAAATAACACTATCAATCTACCCTCCTAAGAAAAAAGGCAATTCTTAATACATCTCTGGGCCAGTTACAGCACAGTGATGCTGCATTTCAGAGTCTGGATTGGAACAGCAAGAGTTCTCCTTTGCTGCATTGTCCAGATCCTAAATTCCTGCTGTCAAAATGGGCATGGAAATTGCACAGCTTCAGTGATTATTTCAGAGAAGGTCTGTTGAATTCTTGCAACTGTACAAGATGTGTCCTGGATTTATTTATTTCTTAAATATGCATGTAGTAGTTACTCTTGGTGGTGCCCCTTCTAAGCTAGGTCTGGGGATGCAGAAGGGGGTTGCATTGCATACAGGTGCTGGCATGCAACCATTCTTCACCCTTGGTGATGGTGGAGGTTGCCTTGTGGTGCAGATATGCTTATTATATAGTCCTTGGAGCACAGTGCTTTTACATGATTCCCTGCATGTACAGTATATCCTTATGCAAACCACACTAAGTGTGGCTCTCTCTAGCCTCTGTGCCACACTGAATCTGCTCTAGCCTTTGGGCAATGAAAGTCTTTTTTAGCTTGGGCAGCAGAGGCTCATTCTTCGACATCCAGAGATCCTGGGTTCAATTCCCACTGCCACTAACCAACCTGGATTGGGTTATAAGTGGTGTCCCATCTTGGAATATGAGTTGGGTTGAACCTTGGAGTGAGCTTCTCTGGCTAAGAGAAATATTTAACCCCTGCCCACACAGAGGCTGGACCACATGGGGGTTTGAACTAACAGGGCTGGATCTTTCAGCTTAGAAAGTAGAGGCTTATTCTCCTCGATCTGTTGTTCCCAGGGTTTGATCCCTGTTTCTGATGACCCATCCAGGAGCATCATGTTAAACTTGGAATGCCGCTGCTGTCCCAGATGGGCTGTAATCTCTTGATTAAAGGAAGGGTGCTTGGGCTGGGTCACTTGCCATAGGTGGTGCAATGGTTAAAGAATAGATTTGGGGGGAGGGGGAAGGAAAGCTAGGTTTATTCCTGGATCTGATACTGTGTTGTGTGATAACTTACTGTGAGTCACTTAGTCTATCTGGGCCTCAGTTTAGCCATTTGTGAATACTGATTTATTGATATCCCATGTGAGGCTTAATCCATTAGTTCGTAGGGAGTTTTGAGAGTGTCAAATGGAAGATGCTCTGTAAATACAAAGTCGTATTACTACAGTACATGGCACTTCCTTGCCTTAGAGGTGGGTTTTTATTTTTAATGTCTTCTCTCCTGAGAGGCAGGACCCTCATGTGGTACAGGTGTGGGCCACTGCTTTACTTTGCCAGGTAGTGCTTAAGGGGATATATTGATAGGTTCAACAGCTTCTACAGGCCTAGCAGAGAAACTGGCGGAATATATGCTGCATACAGTGTAGAAAACTGCTCTCAGTGGTAATGGGCCTATTCTTGGACCTAAGCTCTTCACCTTTACAAGGAAAGGTGCACCAACAATTCAGAAACATCATTTCTTTTCATCAAATCTAGTGAAGACTTTAGCTAAAGTATGAAGTCCTATATTTATCCTCAGAGCAAATGCTACACAGATAGCTGAAGTGCAAACTTCCTTAGCAACTCTCACAAAAAGATGTGGTCAAATTGGAGAAAGTCCAGAGGAAAGGAACAAAAATGATTAAAGGTTTAGAAAACATGACCTATAAGGAAAGATTGAAAAACTTGGGTTTGTTTCATCTGGAGAAGAGATGGCGGAGGGGAGAGGAAGGACATGATAACAATTTTCAAGAACATAAAAGGTTGTTACAAGGAGGTGGGTGAAAAATTGCTTTTGTTAACCTTTGAGGATAGGACAAGAAGCAGTGGGCTTACATTGCAGCAAGGGCGGTTTAGGTTGGGCATTAGAAAAAACTTCCCAACTATCAGAGTAGTTAAGCACTGGAATGAATTGCCTAGGAAGGCTGTGGAATCTCCCTCACTGGAGGTTTTTAAGAACAGGTTAGACAAACGCCTGTCAAGAATGGTCTAGTTATTATGTAGTCCTGCTTTGAGTGCATGGGAGTGGACTAGGCTACCTATTGATATCTAGGGTGACTAGATAGCAAGTGTGAAAAATCAGGACACCACGTGGGGGGTAATTGGCACCTATATCAGCCCCAAGTATCAGGACTGTCCTTATAAAATCGGGACATCTGGTCACCCTATTGATATCCCTTCCAGTCCTAAACTTCTATGTTAATGCAATTTTGGCCCTGGCTGCAGGCAATCTTGCAATGATGCAAAAACTCCAGCCTTCACATAATTTTGGGGAAGCAAAAATCTCAAGAGAGACTCCACCATGCCTGAGAGACCATGAGTTCTAGTCCTAACTCTCACTGTCTGTTGTCTATTTGAATATCCATCAAAACCTTATTATAAGCCACCATCTCATACCCTGAAGAGTAACTATCATTCATCCATTTCATTATAAGATAATTAAGATCACTTCAAAGGAGCTAGGAACAGAATCCAAATCTGAGTCTCTTTGCCACATAGTTTTTCACAAGGAAAATACCAAATTAGGTGTTTCTGTAACCCACACTAACACAATGTGCTTCTGTGTTTAGCAACAAAACCACATGTAACAGTTTGACTCTGCTAGTGCTCCTAAGAGAGCTTCTTTAATTCAAGTGGTAGAGGCTCATGTTTTTATATCCAGATATCCCAAATTCACTCCAGGCAGATGACTCAAAGATGAGCGTGTTGCATTTGGTTATGCTGTTTGTAGTTACTAGACTACAATCTGCTGAGCCAAGAATCCTGATGCCCAGTTTTCCATTAAATCTTTCCCAATAAACTTGGAAGAGTTGACAACACTGTAATTCTCTCTCTCTCACCCACACACATACTGGGAAAGAAGGGCACAAGGTGGTCAAAACATTTTTTTAATCAATTTTCTTTTGAGCAAATTATTTATTTGGAGTCTGACTCATGATTTTTGAACTTTTGCTAATCTGCCAATCTTGGTCTACTGAGATCAGCTTTAGGTACAGGAGCAGTTTAGTTTTCATGCTGGTTCAATCCTTGGTCTGTCTTCTGTCTACGAGGATATCACTTTGACTTAGTGGAAAATGTGGTGGTATTTGTGATCTGGACATATCTGCAGATGACTGTACTAAAACACCAACTCATGTCAGAGGCTACCAAACACTAGACAGCTAGTAGCTACTTTAGGTCATTACCAGCCTTGGCTGGTTTTGAACATGTTATCAACAGATAAATGCCCCATGACCCCATGCAGAGCTATTTCTGCCCCTCTACTTGTTTTGTTAATCAACTGCCTGATAGTGTTCTCAGTGCTGAGAAGACACAGTCTCGGCCCTGAAGAGCTTACAATGCAAAATTAGATACGAGTCAGCCCAGAACAGTGATTAATGTGACTTGGGAAGTGGGGGGCATAGAGAGCAGGAGCTTGAAGATAGAAAAGATGATCCTATAGGTACTTAAGTTTGTTATGTGCACATCCTGTTGGTTCCACCTGCTCTGCATGGGTGCGGGTTTTTGGTTGTTTTTTTTTGAACCTGTGCTCAGAAATGGGCTTTGCACAGGTGTCCAATGTGAGCCAAGTGTCCAGAGCCTTGTTACCAATTTTTCAACAATACTTTTCAACAATTTCTCCGGCATTAGCTCTTCAGCCTCCGCAGCACCCTCTGCTGGCCGATATCTTGCTTGCCTCAGGCCCCGTGTCCATCTCAGACCCCAGTGCCCCTTTGCAGTGGGCAGAACCCTGAGGTAATGCTTCCACATGCTCAGTCTCCCCTCCCTGGGGAACCCCCAACCCTCTAAACCCACCTTGCCAGTCATCATCTAGCCCCCTCTCACTGGGGCAGACTGCAGTCTGTAATGGCCACTCATCATTTGCAAGGGGTTAGGACCAGCTGCCTCTGCCTAGTCCCAGGCTGCACCTCTGTAGCCCCAGTACCTCTTCGTAGGCCTTCAATTGGTCAATTGGTCAATTAAGTGCCAAACTGGTACTTAATTGGGTCAAATTGGGTCAATGATATGATATTCTTAACCTCTTTCAGAGGGTATGGCTGGAGAGTCTTGCCCGCATGCTCGGGGTTCAGCTGACCGCCATATTTGGGGTCGGGAAGGAATTTTCCTCCAGGGCAGATTGGCAGTGTCCCTGGAGGTTTTTCGCCTTCCTCCGAAGCATGGGGCAGGGGTCGCTTGCTAAAAGAGTGGGTAGATCGGCTAATGTGGCCTGCATCTTGCAGGAGGTCAGACTAGATGATCATAATGGTCCCTTCTGATCTTGAATTCTATGATTCTATGATTCAGCCTAGGGTTTTACCAGGCTGGAAGCCCCCCAGCTCTATTTCCTAGCACTGCTCCAGTTCAGGTACCTTCCTCTCAGGCAGCTAGCCCTTCTCACCACAGTGAGACTCCTCCAACTTCTGCCCCACAGCCCTCTTATCAGAGTCAGCTGGGCTCTAATTGAGCTGGCCACAGCTGTGGCTGCTACCTCAAGCAGCCTAGCTTTGCTGCTTTCACTCCTTTTCCCCAGCCGCAGCCCTCTCCAGGGCTTCTTTAACCCCTTCAGGGCCAGAGGGGAGTGACCACCCCACTACAATCAGAAATTATAACGTTTCTGCACACACAAATTATGGGTTCTTTTTTAATCATACTGCTCAGTTATAAACTATCATCTCTTGAGTCTGTGTCAAATGTATGGCTTTGAGCATAAGTACACCAGATTTTTTTTGTTTTGTTTTTGGATGCTGTGAGTTTGTTTTAAGGACTGAGCTTTGCAGTGCTGTCTGAGACTTGAGTTCCATTACCCATCATGGTCCCTAACTCGTGCAACCAGCAGGGGCAGGGGCAGGGACAGGGACAGGGACAGGGCCGGTGCAACCTATTAGGCAACCTAGGTAGTCGCCTAGGGTGTTGGTGTTTGGGAGGGTGGCATTTTCTTCGGCGGTGACCGGATCTTTGGCCACCCTGGTCATCGTCGGCATTTAGGCAGAGGAAGCTGGGGCAGAGGGGTGCGGGGAGGGCCGTCTGCAGCAAGTAAGGGGGGGGGGTGGCAAGCCCGGGAACTCCCCGCCTCAGCTCACCTCTGCTCCGCCTCCTCCCCTGAGCACTCCGCCCTGCTCTGCTTCTCTCTCTCCCAGGCTTGCGGCGCCAAACAGCTGATTGGCACCGCAAGCCTGAGAGGTGGGAGAAGTGGAGCAGCGACAGCGTGCTCGAGGAGGAGGCGGAGCAGAGGTGAGCTGGGGCAGGGAGCTGCCACACGGCTCCCCGGGTGGGGGGGGGGAGCTGCCGTGGGCCGGGGGGGAGGTGCCTCAGGGCGGAGGGTGGGTGGGGAGCTGCCACAGGGCTTGGGGAGGGGGCGGAGCAGAGGTGAGCTGGGGTGGGGAGCTGCCGCCCGGCTCCCCGGGCGGTGGGGGGGGAAGCTGCCACAGGGGAGGCGCCTCAGGGTGGGGGGGGGGAAAACTGCTGTGGGGGGGGTGCCTCAGGGCAGGGGGGAGGCAGGGAGCTGCCGCAAGGCTCAGGGAGGGCGCAAGGTGGAAACATCCTTGCACCGGCCCTGGGCAGGGAACACTGGGCAAGGAGCACACTGTATCCCTCGACAGGAACACCTCTTGCTAATAAGTCACAGCTCAGGAAGGAAGAGTGGTGATAGCAGTGCCATCATTCTGGAGCAGTGATGTAGCAAGTGAAGAAATCTTTAGGGTTGCATGTCCCTATCAAAGGATGCAGTGGAGTTCTTTAATCATTCTTTTCTCCTTGCTTCCTGTATCCTCCAGTCCATTTTTCACTACACCCATGTATTTTCCACACCCTCTAGAAAACATGCAGCTCCCATTGGCCGGGAACAGTGAACCACAGCCACTGGGCACTGCGGGCGGCCATGCCTGCGGACTGTCAATGTAAACAAACTGTCTCGCGGTACACCAGCGGATTACCCTGACAGGCCGCATGCGGCCCGTGGGCTGCAGGTTCCCAACAATGATCTAGAGAGTAAAATGAAAATATACTGAGGCCTATAAAGTTGTCAAGAAGTCTCTTTACCCCCTCAAGAACCTTGAATCTCCCAGAAGACTTGATTCCCTGTCAAGAGCCTGAGCTGTCAAGATTCCTCCTCCAACAAGAGCCTCTCTTCAACAGACCAAGGCTCTTGGCTTTTAACGGTGCCTCTTGTGAGCACTTGGGAGCTGATCACAATTAACTCTCATGAGACTTTGTGCATAGCTTGGTACTTCTCTGTTCCATTGGGATGCATTGAAAATGGACAGAAAAATGTGAAAAAAGTCATCTCCAGTATGGTTTCAGGTGCCTAACTCATCCATTAAAGGTGCAGAGACCATTTCAAAAGTATCATAATAGAGAAATGAAACTTCACACGTAGTTCTGCACTGCAGGGTTTTCTTGGTCTGAATCTCTATGTGATCTCTTTACTTTTTAGGTCTCCCTGTTGGACCATGTGGTCTTCCTGACCCAGAAACATGGGTGGATTTCTACCCTCTCTCTGTCATTGGTTGCTACTGCAGTTGCTAGATAGTCCCCCTGCAATGAGACACCAATACAGAGTTGCCAAACTGCTGTGACAATTCAAATGTGCAAGATCTAAAAATAAGTATTTGTGGAATTGTAAAGCTCTCCCTGACCACACAGTATCAAACTCAACCATTGCCAGAGCCAAAAGCCTTAAAATTGAGTCAAAATTAATGAGCTTCACTCTAAAGAAGGGAAATGTTTATTGCTGGCTACTAGACCCTTTTCTCAACACTTCTTGACCATAGCTCATGGATGCTTATTGAACATGCTTGCAATGGCTGGAATATCCATGCATAATAATGAGAATGTGGCTGACCTTTTTTAGCTCTGAGGGAGACAAATATACTGAATATTTTGAGACCAACATATTACTCATTAGAAGTAATAATGTAATGACTGAGAAACAGGTGTCTCCAAAGCTTCCCTTATTGGAAGAACTGAGACAATATCTTTAAATCTAAAGGAAGTATTTAATCAGTGTTTTGGGAAGGTATTTTCCTGATGAAGCTTCTATTTTTTTAGGAGCACAAAGTTTTCATTCTGATTCAAGAGCCCTACATTTTTCTTCTGCTGCCTGACCATCCTGCTCTGAGGTCTCCATGTTACCATTCTATTTAAGTCATCTCCTCTGAATTCTGGATCAGCACTCTCCTCAATTAGTTCCCCAGTAAGAGCTGATTGAATAATTAGTGAATCGGGAGAGACTGTGGAGGGAAGGAACTAATTAGTCTTCAGCTGAACAACCTGATAAAAAGACAGTAAGGGCTTGGCTACACTTGGGGCTTGGCTACACTTGAAAGTTGCAGCGCTGGGAGTTACAGCGCTGGTCGTGCAGCTGTGTAGGAACAGCGCTGGTGTGTGGCCACACTCACAGCTACCAGTGCTGGTATGTGGCCACACTTGCAGCATTTGCAGTGCTGTTGGGAGTGATGCATTATGGGCAGCTATCCCAGCATTCAAGTGGCAGCAACGTGCTTTTCAAAAGAGGGGGGTGGAGTGGGGTCTAGTGTGACAGGGAGCGGGGGGAGAGAGAGAGTGGATTTTTGGAGCCAACACTGTGTGTTTAGCTTCCTGCCTTGAAAAAATCAGAAAATGTTTCCAACCCCTTAGTCTTAACTCTTAATTGCAAACAGCCTGCATCCAACACGACTCCCCGCTGTTTCACTCACTCCCTGCCTGCCTCTCATTTGATTGTTTACAGCCAGGTACAGATTGATCACAGCAAACAGGAGCTCTGTTTGTTTTTTAGATAAGCAGCACCAGCAACGGAGCTCCGCGCACAGCTCGTTCACAACAAAACAAAGAGAGGCTGCATAACAAAACAAAGAGAGTAATTTAGTTAAAAGCATTCTGGGATATCTCCTAATATCCTGGAGGCCAATTAAAGCGCTGGTGTGTGGCCACACTTGACGAGCAGTGCTGGATCACCAGCGCTGCAATGCTTATTCCCCAAACCGACCAGGTGCACAGCCAGTGTGGACAGTTACTAACTGCAGCGCTGGAAAGCCTCCACCAGCGCTGCAACTTGCAAGTGTAGCCAAGCCCTTGCAAGTTGCAGCGCTGGTGGAGGCTTTCCAGCGCTGCAATTATTCTCCGTCCACACTTGCAAGGCACATCCAGCACTGCAACTCCCTGGCTGCAGCGCTGGCTGTGCACCTGGTCGGGTTGGGGTATAAGGGTATGTCTACACTACAAGACTATTTCGAATCAACTTAAGTCGAATTTGTGGAATCGACCTTATGAAGTCGAATTTGTGTATCCACACTAAATACACTAATTCGACTGTGTGAGTCCACAGTAACGGGGCAAACGTCGACTTTGGAAGCGGTGCACTGTGGGAAGCTATCCCACAGTTCCCGCACTCCCCGCTGCCCATTGGAATTCTGGGATTTCCCCCCCAATGCATGCTGGGGGAAAAAATGTGTCGAGGGTGGTTTTGGGTAACTGTCATCATTGAACCATCAATCATGCCCTCCCTCCCTCCCTGAAAGCGCCTGCGGGCAATCTGTTCATGCACTTTTCTGCTCAGTGACAGCGCGGGCGCCACAGCACTTTGAGCACGGATCCCGCTGCAGTTATGGCCGTTGTCAACTCCTCGCACCTTATCGTCCACCTCTTCCACAGTCAGCTGCTGAGAAATAGGGCTACTTTTCAATGGTGCTGCGAGCACTGGTGGACCATGGGGGACGTTTTACCAACATCAACGTCGGGTGGCCAGGCAAAGTTCATGACGCGCGTGTTTTCAGGAACTCTGGTCTGTTTAGACGCCTGCAGGAAGGTAGTTTCTTCCCGGACCACAAAATAACTCTTGGGGATGTGCAGATGCCTATAGTGATCGTTGGGGACCCAGCCTACCCGCTAATGCCCTGGCTCGTGAAGCCCTATGCAGGCGCCTTGCACAGCGACAAGGAACTCTTCAAGTACCAGCGAGCAGCGTGACCTGTGACTGTTCAGTTTCTTTACAGAGAAGCTGAACCTGCCCCTGTTTCTTTACCAAGTTACTGTTGACTAGCATCTGAAGTTACATATCCCGTCCACCCCGCTTCCCCCACTTCCAACACACGTTTAAAAATAAAATACATGTTCCACTGTAACTTTACAAAGGTTTCTTTATTGATGACTTTGCGTTAAAGGGTTGAAACTGGGACGCGGACTGTGCTGGGTAGGGTGTGCGGTGATGTAAAGACCGCCTCTAAACTCGAGGAATGACAGGCTCCTGCTCCCAGAGCGGTCTGCAGTGCCGGACTGGTTGTTTCAACGGAGCCTGCCATCCCTCCTTTTTGGGACTCTGTGGTGCGGGGGCTATGTGGCCTTTTGGCGGGGGAGGACGGATACAGATTCCTCTGCTGCGTGGCTCTGTGGTCCAGGACAGGGACCGTTGCATGAGATCTGTAACCGCCCTCCCCGCTACAAAGTCACGTACCCCCCCACCCACACAGAACCTGCAAACCACCTCCCATACCGATCAGGGTGCCTACTGACTGCACTGTGTGTGTGACCTGCTGCTGATCCTGCCCCCGTGTCTGTACCCTGGTAAAGGTGATTGTCCTGTCCAATTACCAACCCCCTTCCCCGCCTTCAAACACAGTCTCCTCTAAAAGAACATGACGGAAACAGTAATTAACAGAAAAGTATTTTTTATTATCAACTAGACAGTTAGGGGATGAAACTGGGACGGGGGCTTGGGTGAGGCGGGAAGGAAAGAACTTCTCAAAATTTAGGGTATGAGAGCTTTTGGGTACTTGAGCACTCTGCTGGGGTGCAGTGACAGTTTTCACGGCCTCTGGCGCCCCTCCTTCTAGTTATTTTGGGTGAGGGGTATGGGACTTTGTGGCGGGGGAGGGCGGTTGCAGATACACTGCAGGGGGGCTCTGTCCTCCTGCCTGCGGTCCTGCAGAACATGCACAAGGCGCCGGAGCGTGTCCATTTGCTCCCTCATTAGTCCAAGCAGCGTTTGAGTCGCCTGCTTCTCTTCCTCACGCCACCTCTCCTCCCGTTCGCTGTGTGAGCGCTGGTACAGAGAGAGGGTCTCCCTCCACTGGCTCTGCTGGTCCGCCTCGTCTCGGGAGCACCCCATAAGTTCAGCGAACATCTCGTCCCGTGTCTTTTTCTTTCGCTGCCTAATCTTTGCCAGCCTCTGTGAGGGGGATGCTGTGGCAGGTCTGGAGACAGTCGAAGCTGTGTGATGGGAAAAAGGGAGTGAATTCCTTGCAAAGATACATTTTTGCGAACAATGAACACAGTCTAGTCTGTCTCTGTGAATTCTGGGTTGAGATCCCAGTGCCCGATGGGGCAAAAACCATTTTCGCGGGTGGTTCTGGGTAAATGTCATCAGTCATCCCTTCCTCCGGGAAAGCAACGGCAGACAATCATTTCGAGCCCGTTTTCCCTGGATTGCCCTGGCAGACGCCACAGCATGGCAACCATGGAGCCTGTTTTGCCTTTTGTGCCTGTCACCGTATGTGTATTAGATGCCGCTCACAGAGGCGATTCAGCAGCGCTACACAGCAGCATGCTTTTGCTTTTGCATGACAGCAGAGATGGTTACCAGCCATACTGTACCATCTACCATACTATAAATTGGTAATAAGATGATCATGGTTACCAGTCCTTTTGCACTGCACTATTTGCTGCTGTCATAAGTGCCCCTGGCTGAGATCAGCCAGGGGCGCAAAAGCCAAAATTGGGAATGACTCCCTGAGTCAATCCCTCCTTTTTGGTATCTAAAAATAGAATCAGTCCTGCCTAGAATATGGGCAAGTGTACTAGAGAACCACTGTACCATAGAACCAGAGAGCACAGCTGCTCTGTGTCAGATCCTGCAGAAATTATGAGCTGTATGCTATTCACAGGGGGTGCTCCTGCAACAACCCCACCTGTTCATTCCGTTCTTCCCCCAGCCTTCATGGGCTACCATAGCATTATCCCCCCACTTGTGTGATGAAGTAATAAAGAATGCAGGAATAAGACACAGTGACTTGTTAGTGAGAAATGAGTGGAAGGCAGCCTCCAGCTGCTATGATAGTCCAGACAGGACATTAAGGAGTGTGGAGGAGAGGAGCCCAGCATCCCTCTGCTAGTCCAGGGGCAATTGAATCTTTTCTTTACACATGAAGGGTGGGGGCTGATGGAGCTGAGCCCCCTGTTGCTATGATGAGGACGGTTACCAGCCATACTGCACCATCTACCAGGAAAAATTAGGAGCAGGCGCCCTTGATCGACCTCACTGATGCTAGTCGGCATGGTTACCAGTCCTTTTGCACTGCCCCATGTGCCAATAGGCTGATGATGATGATGGATATCAGTCATATTGTACCGTCAGCCACCCATGGCGGGGTGGGGGAGCAAGGATATTGGTGTTCAGTGCTGCAGCATCGCATCTATCTGCAGCATTCAGTAAAGATAGGGTGACATGTAAAAGAGTCAACAGAGGATTGTTTTCCCTTTCACTTCTGGGGGTGGGTGGGGGGGTGCGTAAATTGCCGAGCTATACCCTGACCCACCGCGGACACTGTGTTTGACCCTAGAAGCATTTGGAGCTCAGCCAAGAATGCAAATGCTTTTCGGAGACAGCAGGAACTTTGGGATACCTTGCGTCCTCAGTCCCCCCTCCCTCCATGAGCGTCCATTTGATTCTTTGGCTTTCCGTTACGCTTGTCACGCAGCAGCGTGCTGAGTCTCTGCTACACCGTCTGTCCGGAGATTTTTTAAAAATACTTTGGACCAGGCGTAACATTACAGTAATTCCCCTAATTAGATGCAGGAGTCTCCGAGCGAGAGCACCCTGAGGACGGTCACTGAAGGAGATAGAGAGCGCATGCTGCGTGAAAGCCAGCACAAACCAGGGGCCTATGCAGCCGTGCTCAGGGAGGCAATGCTCCCTGAGTACCTCATGAAAGCCTCGCGCGGAAAAGTGTTCTACCACGGAGCACCCAATAAGGCAGCTCTCCCCAGGAACCTCCTGCGGAGGCTTTTCGATTACCTCCAGGAGAGCTTCGTGGAGATCTCCCAGGAGGATTTCTGTTCTATCCCCATATATATAGAGAGAGAGACCTCCTTTTCATATACTTCAGATTCCTGTTATATTAAGAATAAAAATTTACATGTTTCAAGCACTTACCGACTGCTCCTTCCCCTGATTCAGGGTCCGGGTTAACGGCCGGGGAGGGTTGGTAGGGGATCTTCCTGATGGTGATGAAGAAATCCTGGCTGTCGGGGAAACCAGCGTTGTAAGCGCTGTCGCCTGCCTCGTCCTCCACTAACCCTTCCTCATCTTCCCCGTCCGTGAACATCGCCGAGGAACTGTCCGTTGACACTGTCACATCGTCAGAGTCCATGGTCACTGGTGGGGCAGTGGTGGCAGGCTCCGTAGCGTCCGTTTGCCGCTTTGATTTTTTGGTAGCCTTGTCTGGGGTCCTTGATTTTCACGCGGCGCTACGTTGCATCCCGGCTGTATCCTCTGTCTCTCATGGCTTTGGAGACCTTCTCGTAGGTCTTTGCATTCCGTTTTTTGGAGCGCAGCTCCGAAAGCACAGACTCCTCGCCCCACACACCGATCAGATCCAAGACTTCCCAGTCAGTCTATGCTGGGTCCCTCTTTCTATTCAGAGATTACATGAACTCCTCTGCTGGAGAGCTCTGCATTGCTGCCGGTGCTGCTGAGCTCGCCCCGATGTCCAACCACGAAATGAGATTCAAACTGTCCAGACAGGACAAGGAATTCAAATTTTCCCGGGCCTTTTCCTGTGTGGCTGGTCAGAACATCGAAGCTCGGACTGCTGTCCATTGCGTCAACAGAGTGGTGCAGTGTGGGATAGCTCCTGGAGCTACTAAGTTCGATTTGCATCCACACCTAGCCTAATTCGACATAGCCATGTCGAATTTAGCGCTACTCCCCTCGTCGGGGAGGAGTACAGAATTCGAACTAAAGAGCCCTCTATGTCGAATTAAATGGCTTCCTGGTGTGGACGGGTGCGCGGTTAATTCGAATTAACGCTGCTAAATTCGAATTAAAGTCCTAGTGTAGACCAGGCCTAAGGAATGCAGCGCTGGTGATCCAGCGCTGCTCATCAGGTGTGGACACACACCAGCGCTTTAACTGGCCTCCAGGGAATAAGGAGATATCCCAGAATTCCTGTTCAGCCACTCTGCTCATCAGTTTGCACTCTACTGCTCTGGCCTCAGGTGACCCGCCCTATAAATGCCCCGGGAATTTTAAAAATCCCCTTCCTGTTTGCTGCAGCCAGGTGTGGAGTGCAATCAGTTAATCTTTACAGGTGACCATGCCTCCATGCGGCAAACGAGCCCCAGCATGGAGCAATGGCGAGTTGATGGACCTCATTAGTGTTTGTGGGGAGGAAGCTGTGCAGTCCCAGCTGCGCTCCAGCCGTAGGAATTATGATATCTTTGAGCAGGTATCAAGGTCCATGCTGGATAGGGGCCATGATCGGGACGCGCTGCAATGCAGGGTTAAAGTAAAGGAGCTGCGGAGTGCCTATTACAAAGCCCGCGAGGGAAACCACCGCTCCGGCGCTGCCCCCACGACCTGCCGTTTTTACAGGGAGATGGACGCGATACTTGGGGGTGACCCCACTGCCAATCCGAGGACCACGATGGACACTTCTGAGCAGGGTGGGGGACAGGAGGAGGAGGAGGAGGAGGCGGCGGGGGGGGGGAGGAAACCGCGAGTGAAGCTACTGGGATGGGGGAAGACACCCCAGAGTCCCAGGAGGCATGCAGCCAGGAGCTCTTCTCAAGCCAGGAGGAAGGTAGCCAATCGCAGCAGCCAGCAGTTGCTGAAGGACAAGCAGAGGAGCGGGTTACCGGTAAGCGGCTTTTATTTTCAGGGTGGAAATGTTTCGGGAGAGGAGGGGGGGTTAGGGCTGCATGCATGCATGCCTAGATGTGGAATAGCCCATTGATGTGGTCTATCACGTCGCGGTTATCGGCTGCAGTAATCTCCTCAAAAGTTTCAGCCAGAGCGTGGGCAATGTGCCTGCACAGGTTTATAGGGAGAGCCACTGTGGTCCTTGTCCCAGTCAGGCTAACGCGTCCTGAGGGGTGGGGGGACCGCGAGGGGTGGGGGGACCATTGCTGCACACAGGCAAGCTGCATAGGGGCCAGGGCGGAATCCGCATTGCTGTAGAAGACCTTCCCGCTCTTCCCTGGTGACCCGCAGCAGCGAGATATCTTCCAGGAGTAACTCCTGTGGAAAATGTTGGGAGACTGTTTAGTGCAGATCCCCCCTGCAGCTGTTTGCTGTCCCCAACGCACAGAAACCCCTGCACAGCCCTGAAGCACCCAGTACCCCTTACTCACCATTTCGTGGCTCCTGTTGTGTTATGTGTGCTCTTATTTGGTATGGGAAAAGTATGCTAAAGTGAAGACTGTAAACTCCTTCAGTGTGTGGGAATTACTGTTTGGATGAGATAATGAACAATGCTACCCTGTTAACTGTTGCCATTTTTGCCTTCCAAAAGTGACCTTGACTGCTGGACTGCCAAGCTCCACCACAGCACAGAGACTACAGAATCTGAGGAAAAAGCCGCGAAAAACCAAGGAAGACATGCTGAAAACAGTTATTGATCACTCTGCTAGAGAGAGTAAACACCTGCAGGAGTGGAGAGAAAGGGAAAGCAGGATCCGCCAGAGACATTGGCGGAGAAACGCTGTGGCAAAGAGGAAAAGCACAAACCAGCTGCTAGGCATCCTGGCGCGCCAAGCCGACTCTCTCCATGCACTCGTAGCCATGCAGGCAGAGCAGTCCCGTGCTGCCCCACAGCCCCCCCCCCCCGTCCCAAATTTTATTCTCTTCTGCCCCAATGTCAGCTCCAAACCCCCTTCCCCAGCATCCAGGTTCTTACCACCACCAGCTGCCTCCAACACCTGTACGTTCACCAACCAGCCCTGAGAACTACGACCCTTACCCTCTGCACTCAATCCCCATCACCATGCAGTATATGGACCCTGAAGTGCAGCAGCCATTGCACAGCACTGCAGACAGGACATATGCAAACTTGTGACTGTACAGTTCACCAACCCACCCCCCTGCCCTAGGTTCCTGAAATGTTGTGTGTCTGTCAATGAAGTTTTTTTCTTTTCAATAAAATAAATCTTGGCTTTGAAAACAGTCTTTATCATTGCAGATAGTGAAAGATACCTTATCCTAGTAAAGAAACAGTCACTGCAAATCATGTTAGGGATAACAGAATCCTAACAGTGTAACCACTGCACTTCACTCCCGTGCAAGGCACCAAACATTACTGTTGGCTTTCAGCCTCAAATTCTTCCCTCAAGGCATCCCTAATCCTTGTAGCCCTGTGCTGGGCCTCTCTAGTAGCCCTGCACTCTGGCTGTGCAAATTCAGCCTCCAGGACTTGAACCTCGGTGGTCCATGCCTGACTGAATGTTTCACCCTTCCCTTCACAAATATTATGGAGGGTACAGCATGCGGATATAACCGCGGGGATGCTGCTTTCCCCCAAGTCTAGCTTCTCATACAGGGACCTCCAGCGGGCTTTTAAACGCCCAAAAGCACACTCCACAGTCATTCGGCACCGGCTCAGCCTGTAGTTGAACCGGTCCTTGCTCCTGTCAAGCTTCCCTGTATAGGGTTTCATGAGCCAAGACAGTAACGGGTAAGCGGGGTCTCCAAGGATCACAATGGGCATTTCGACGTCCCCTACTGTGATCTTTCTGTCTGGGAAATAAGTCCCTGCCTGCATCTTCCTGAACAGGCCACTGTTCCGAAAGATGCGTGCATCATGCACCTTTCCAGGCCAGCCTGTGTAAATGTCAATGAAACGCCCACGGTGATCCACAAGCGCCTGGAGAACCATAGAGAAATACTCCTTCCGATTAACGTACTCGGATGCTAGGTGGGGGGTGCCAGAATAGGAATATGCGTCCCATCTATCGCCCCTCCACAGTTAGGGAAACCCATTTGTGCAAAGCCATCCACAATGTCCTGCACGTTCCCCAGAGTCACGGTCCTTCTTAGCAGGATGCGATTAATTGCCCTGCAAACTTGCATCAACACGATTCCAACGGTCGACTTTCCCACTCCAAACTGGTTCCCGACCGACCGGTAGCTGTCTGGAATTGCCAGCTTCCAGATTGCAATAGCCACCCGCTTTTCCACCGTCAGGGCAGCTCTCAATCTTGTGTCCTTGCGCCGCAGGGTGGGGGCGAGCTCAGCATACAGTCCCATGAAAGTGGCTTTTCTCATACGAAAGTTCTGCAACCACTGCTCGTCATCCCAGACTTCCATGACGATGTGATCCCACCACTCAGTGCTTGTTTCCCGAGCCCAAAAGCGGCGTTCAACGGTGCTGAGCATTTCTGTGAATGCCACAAGCACTGTAGTGTCACACGCGGCAGGCGACTCGATATCATCGTCGGACTCCTCACTGTCACTTTGGAGCTGAAGGAAGAGCTCAACTGCCAAACGTGTTGTGCTGACGACACTCATCAGCACAGTCCTCAGCAGCTCGGGCTCCATTTCCCACAGAAATCGCGATTCACAGACAGAGAGTAAAAAACAGAAAGAGACTCACAATGGCGCCAAACGTGGCCGGAAAAACTGTGAATGCTGGGATGCGAAGCGATGCACCACGGGGCGTGGGGACAGGAAGCGGAATGACCCACACCCTTCCGTCCCCTTCCCACAACCCACAGCGCCAAAATGGGACGAGGTGCTCTGTGGGATAGCTGCCCACAATGCACCTCTCAATACAGCGCTGCAAATGCTGCAAGTGTGGCCACACTGCAGCGCTGGTAGCTGTGAGTGTGGCCACACACCAGCGCTGTCCCTACACAGCTGCATGACCAGCGCTGTAACTCCCAGCGCTGCAACTTGCAAGTGTAGCCAAGCCCTAAGGCAGTCTTACAGGAGAGAGAACAGGACTAGCTGAGCCTTGAATGAAGGAGCCCCCTAGAGAGAAGAGGGGAGACCACTTTTCCTCCTACTTCTTTCAGTCCTTGGTAGGGCTCTGGAAGTTAAAATTGTGATATTGTACCCTACTGGTGTTTGTTTGTGAACAGGTTTAGAATAAAATACAGCCAACGCATAAGACAAAAGTGGGTCTGAGCAGGTTCTGGGGCATCAGAAAACAGGGAAAGTGTTACCCTGTCACAGAGACCTATACTTGCCTTTGTCATCCTCTTGCTCCTAATGTATTTAACAAACATTGTCTTATTGGTTTTTTTTATGTCCCTTGCTAGGTGTAATTCATTTTGTGCCTTAGACTTTCTGATTTTGTTCCTACATACTTGTGCTATTCTTTGTAGTCCTTTTAAGCAATTTGTTCATGTTTCCAATTTTTGTAGGATTCCTTTTTGATTTTCAGGTAACTAAAGAAGCTCCTGGTGGAGCAATATTGGTTTCGTACTGTTCTTCCTATCTTTTGCATCAGGTTAATCTGTAGTTGTGTGTTTAATATTGTCTTCTTGAGAAACTGCCAGCTGTCCAGAACTCCTTTTTCCCTTTGATATTATTCACATAGGAGCTTATCTGTCAGCTCCGAGTTTGAAATCTGCTTTTTTAAAAAATCCATTGTCCTCCTGCTGCTGCTTTCACTCCTTCCTTTACTTAGGGTATGGCTACACTTACAAATCTGCAGCGCTGGTAGTTGCAACGCTGGTCGTCCAGCTGTGCAGGGCCAGTGCTGGTGTGTGGCCACACTCACAGCTACCAGCGCTGGTGTGTGGCCACATTTGCAGTATTTGCAGCGCTGTTGGGAGTGATGCATTATGGGCAACTATCCCAGCATTCAAGTGGCAGCAACGGTGCTTTTCAAAAGAGGGGGGTGGGGTGGGGCGTAGTGTGACAGGGAGCGGGGGGAGAGAGAGAGAGTGGATTTTTGAAGCCAACACTGTGTGTTAGCTTCCTGACTTGAAAAATCAGAACATGTTCCCGATCCCTTACCCTTAACTCTTAACTGCAAACAGCCTGCAGCCAACACGACTCCCTTTCTCCCCTCTGCCCCCGCTGTTTCTGCCAAGCAAACACTCACTCCCTGCCTGCCTCATTATCTCATTTGATTGTTCACAGATTGATCACAGCAAACAGGAGCTGTGTTTGTAGATAAACAGCTCCGGGATCAACGGAGCTACGGAGCTCGGAGTTCACAACAAAACAAAGAGAGGCTGCATAACAAAACAAAGGGAGTAATTTATAAAAGCATTCTGGGATACATCCTTATACCCTGGAGGCCAATCACAGCGCTGGTGTGTGGCCACACTTGATGACCAGCGCTGCAGCACCAGCGCTGGAATCCTTATTCCCCATGCTGAGTGAGGTGTACGGCCAGCGCTGCAGCCAGGGAGTTGCAGCGCTGGAAGTGCCCTGCAGGTGTGGACACTTACTAATTGCAGCACTGGTGGAGGCTTTCCAGCGCTGCAACTTGCCAGTGTAGCCATACCCTTAGAATCATGAAATCTGTAACTTCATGATTCCTTTCACCCATATTGTCTTCCACCTTCAGATTTGCTACTAATTCCTGGATTTACTTTAGTAATAATGTGACCCTTAGTGCTGATAACTTCTTTAAAGTATCAGATTGAGGAAGTTGACATATGTCTGATTAAGTGCATAGCAAATCATGGAAGGGGGTTTTTCTCACTAAGCAGCAAGAGATTTGCAACTTCTGATGACAGTTTTCAAAAATGATGGTCTTTCATTTCCCCAACTACTGGTGTGTCTCAACTTCCCCTTAGGGGTCTCTCGCTATGTTCCCCAGATAGTCAGAGAATCTTTGTCTAGAGCAAACTTAGTTATGCTCTTATTACATTTCACAAAATAAGTTTCTGCTCCCACTGCCCCTTCTGTACTTCATACAGTCTCCTAGAAGATATTCATACAAGAAAGAGACTTTCTAAAACCACTGTGTTCACTGATCAAGACAATACAAAGGCCAATGTCCTATATAAGGCAAGCCCTACTTTCTAAAGAAAAGTAGAAGAAACTGCAAGAGAACTGGGTGTCAGAACTCCTGGATTCTATCAACAGCTCTAGCCCTGATTCACTTTGTGGTTAGGAAAGTCACTTAGGCTCAGATGTTTCAGAAAAGTGTGTGTGTGTGTGCCTACCTCTAATTCACATGCATACTTGCTATGATTATATGTGCAATTGGGGTAAGTGCATGTAGAACTGAGGCATGCAGGTATACAAATGATCTTGAAAATCTAGGCCTCAACCTCTTTGTCTCAGTTTACGCATGTGAAAAATGGCTGTGAAAACATTTAATAATGGAATTGTGAAGTTTCATTATTTTAAAATGCCTTGCAAGTCTAGGCTTAAAGGAAAATCATTATTTTTACTTCTGTTTACCATCTTGTTTAGCAAATATCTTAATCTATTCTTGGTGCATGGAGGTTCAGATTCAACATGATGCTTAATGACTCATGAGAGCTATTCAGCATCTTTAATCTGCACCTCTCAAGAAGCATCAGCCCATTGCAGGAATTAGCCTGGCATGTTTTTGGAGTTGTGGGTGTGTGTTGTTGTTGGGGGAGGTGTGTGTGTGTGTGTGTGAACATATTTGTGTACCTGCAGAAGAAAACAAATCACACACAAAATGCTAATTTTGTGAACAGCACAATGAGGCCCAAGGCAGAAGAGATATGGGTAACCAGCAACATCTGATATAAAACTAAACACAAATTAGGCCTTTGCACAGCAAATAAAAACTAAGTTAATAAAAGGAACCAGAACACATCAAGCCCCATCCCCTCCTTGGTTTTTTTTGTTTGTTTGTTTGTTTGTTTTAAACAGGTCTGACTTTGAAGTGAATTAATGTTTCCAAACTGAAGCAGGTACATTTGCATCAAGCAGAAACATGAGAATAAAGTCAGCAGTGAAGCAATATTAAAACTGAAGATACAGACTGGAAATTGGGCTCAATGTAAAATCTCTTTTTTTAAGTTACTGTAACTATAAGCATGAAGTGAGTGCCAGAGGAAATGAGAATTTAAGAAAATGCAGACATTTTGGCAGGGCTGCAAAATGGAAGGCTTTAAGGGAAGAAAACAAAGAACTGAAGGAAATGTTAGTTGGAGAAAAGATAGAATTGTAGAAGCATAAAGCTTTGGTGAAAGAAATAAGCCTGTACCCAATGCTTTACAATCAAAGGCACATACTGCATGAAAGTAGGCAACCCTGTCACAGCTGATTGTGGGAGGAAAATTTAAGTGCAAAACTTTTTTTTTTAAACCAGTTGAAGACTAAGCCCTTGTGTATCATACAAACACACATGCACATAAAGAGAAGCATTTGGGGGAGTGGTAAAGGCTGGGGGAATCCAGTGATTTAAGGGTTAAGCTGTTGAAATAGTTACCAGACACCATTTCTGTAGAAATGATGAAGTTGAGATTTAGAAGATGTTGAAAGAATTGTGATTCTGAATGGCCAAATACACATTAGTGCCCCTACCTTGACACAAATAAACTACAGCTGCCTGGATAGCATAATTCCCCATGGTCTGAAACTGTATATGTTATTCAGAAGGATCTTCAAAAATAGAAGTAGTAGAATGAGAGAGTCACAGGGAAGCCAGGGATCTAGAGCTGACCTAGCAGGCTGCCACTCACTCCCTGTGCAAGAAAGCTGACATGGAGCCTACCTTTATCAAAGGTAGCGCCAATGAAACATGCATTTAGGGTCTGATCCTGCTCTTGTAGATGCTAGCAGCAAAACAGTAGGTGCTCATATGCTACTGTGATAGGCACAGTGTAAGAATCTTAGCAGAATACAACTCCCATTGACTTCCAGGAAAGGTGGGTTGGCCCTTGTTTAGGTACTAGTAGGATGCTCACCCTTGTGGGCATGGAAGGGAGAGTGGTGGGTATCTGGCCTTACATGAGGCCACTCTTCAGTCTTTAATATGAAATCTTTAATCATTCCAGTCTCTGTAGTTAATGAATTGCTGAGCTGTGCACTCAGTACTCCCCTGAGGCACCCATTTCTTTGCCGCTACATGGTTCAGAAATACTTGGAGTCCCCTGCTCAGTTCTTTATAACATTTATTTATTTATTCTGGTTTAGTCTTTAACCACCCAAGCATCAGCCCATCATTTACCAGCTGTCCACTTCCAAAGCTGCTCTCTCTGCACTCCCCAACACTGCACCCACAATGTATTCTCTCCTAATGGGTTGTAAGTGCAGCCCCTGTCTTTGGTCTTATACAAAACAAACATTGCGCACACTAACTACTGTTTTTGACCTTTGCTTCTGGAACAGACATCTCCTGGCTGACAAACCAGACAAAGAAGAAGAGGACATTTCACACCTATGCTAAATCACACTTATGAAAACTTGTGAGTCTCTTGTCTGAGTCCAGCCAATTATAAGAACTCCCACTTCAGCAAATAGTTCAACCAGATGGTATACAACCTACTACAGCATAGGACACCTTTTAAAGAACAGATTTTACATTAATGCTGTGCTTGTCAGTCTGGCACCTTTCACATCTCTGTAAGCCGAGTCCTCCCCACAGAACAGGACTGACAAAGGCAAGCTTCTCCACAGTGCTCTGCCAATATGCCTCAACCCTGCATTGGAGGGATCACCTCTAGTGAAGAGGGTGAAATTTAGTCTCCATGTCTATTCAGTTGTCTTATTTTCTGAGATTACTAACAAGAGTGCCAGTTAGTCAGTTGTGGTGGTGGTTGTAACATGGGAACAGTTGTTCACT
Organism: Mauremys mutica; assembly: GCF_020497125.1. Lineage (NCBI taxonomy): Eukaryota > Metazoa > Chordata > Testudines > Geoemydidae > Mauremys > Mauremys mutica. The sequence continues at coordinate 76,560 of NW_025422797.1, forward strand.
AGGAAATGGACTGCAACCACCATTTTTTTCCACAGCAGATACTAAACAGCCTTCAGAGGGTATAGCAGTCTAGGCCAGATTTGAACTAGCAATCTAAAATGAAAGATTCTATATTCCAGTCCCAGTCGATGAAGCTCTTTGGGTTTGCTAGTGAACTTATTGTAATGCACTGGCTAAAAATGTATTGTACACTTGAGCTCCATGGTATAGAATCAGACCTGTTCAGCTGCCTGTCACAGACGCCATGCAAACAAAAGAGAATTTCCTTTGGTCCAAATGGTAGATGCCTGTGCTTTTGGTCCAGACTTCTTGCCCTACTATTGTGCAAAGTTTCAGGATGCCATGCATGTGACAATCAGGATGCAATAAGTGGCCACAATTTTGTAACATTAATGAGAGAAGCAATTGTTGAATATGACATGTACAACGATGTCCCCTATATGCAGCTTGTAAAACATTTTGGGATCCTTCTCAACCAGGACATACATCATCTGTGCAAGCCCACTAGGTGTTTGCTTCAACCCACCAGCATCCTCTAACTTGTGTGGACTGAGTTTCTGCCAAATGGGTCTCATGTAAGTCCCTATGTTGGTCAGACATTTAGTAATGCAAATAAACTGAACCTTGTAGCTCACCCTATGCAGAAGGATCCCAAAGCATTTTATAAACTGCTCTGGGTGGCTTGTAACATCCGGGCTAAAATTCCTCCAACCGAGGGGTGGAGGCGGCCCGGAGGCAGACCCCCTATTACATGGGTTCATAAAGTCAGTTCCGATGTTGGACTCTCAGGCCGTCGAGCCTGTGTGATTGTGCAGGAATGGACCAAATGGCGAACAATCGCTACGGCTGACTGTCTGGCTAAGCGCTGAAGAAGAAGATATAAGGATAATTACTCACTAGCTGTATGCAGCTACTTCTGGGGTGGTACCCAGCAGCCATTCTGCATAGAAATGTTCTAACCCCTTCAGAAACCTTGCCCACACGGACCTTCTGATTGTCTCCCTCTTTCTTCCACTGCCACAGATGGAGAACATAAGAACAGCCATAATGGGTCAGACCATAGTCCATCGAGCCGAGTATCCTGACTTCTGACAGTGGCCAATGCCAGGTGCTTCAGAGGGAATGAACAGAACAGGCAGTCATCAAATGATCCATCCCCTGTTATCCACTCCCAGCTTCTGGCAGTCAGAGCCTAGGGATACCCTGAGCATGGCATTGCATCCCCTGACCATCTTGGCTAATAGCTATTAATGGACCTACCCTCCATGAACTTATCTAATTCTTTTTTGAACCTTGTTATAGTTTGGCCTTCACAACATTCCCCGGCAATGAGTTACACAGGTTAACAGTATGTTGTGTTTAGCAATACTTCCTTCTGTTCCTTTTAAACTTGCTGCCTACTGATTTCATTGGGTGACCCCTGGTTCTTGGGTTATGTGAAGGGGTAAATAACATGTCCTTATTCACTTTCTCCACACCATTCATGATTTTCTAGACATATCCCCTTCAGTCATCTCTCTTCCAAGCTGAAAAATCCCAGTCTTTTTAAGAGCTATCTTCACTATGCAGGAGAGAGAGTGTCATTTTCAGTTCAATTGCATGTAGCCTTTAATATGATACACATAAAGACTTTTGTTGTACTCAGGGATGAATTGGCAGGCACGAACAATGCAGGCAAATGCTAGAGCAGCGTATAGTATTAGTTTTCAGAAACCTGTATCCTTTGTCCAATTACCACTCCCTTCCACATACATATTTATGGTTGTCGCTAATGGAAATGCATGTGCAACATGGTTTACTGCAATGTCTGAGCATAAAAATCTTCTATAAAATACATTTTTAAAAAGAACTTTCCCATTTTCATTCTTATCTTTTGTTCATTCCTGTACTATTTCCCCCTTTCCTTCTAAAATACATGTTGTTGGTGTGTCTTTTCCTTTTTCTTTTAGAGCCTGTTTTCACTCAGTCCAGTTTTTTTTCTGTTGAGGTTAGTAAAGTGTTCCCTCCTGACTTGCTATTTCTATAGCATCAAAGCCCATACCAAGCAGTTATTTATTTCTATTTTGGTTTATTTAAAAATAGATCTAGAGCCCTGGGTGCATGTTTAAAAATTAACTAATAAAATATACAAATTAGGACCAATGTCCAAAATAATGTCCTCCCCAATTCACCCCAAACTAGGCTTCCCACATTACTCAGTACAGCCAACCTGTCCCAGAAAAAGCATGGGACATAAAGTGAACTTGCAGCATGCATGAGCTAAAGGTCAACAAATTTGGGCTCAAGTGAACCAGTGGGAGAGGCATGTTATAGGGCTTGTCTATCCTGGCACTTTACAGTGCTGCAACTTTCTCACTCGGGGGGGGTGGGGTGAAAAAACACCCCCCTGCGCACAGCAAGTTTCAGCGCTGTAAAGTGCCTGTGTAGACAGTGCTCCCAGCGCTGGTAGCCGCGCTCCCACGGCTGGTAGCTACGCCCCTCATGGAGGTGGGCTTTTTTAGAGCGCTCTCTCCCAGCGCTATGCTGCAACTACACAAGCCATGTTAAAGTGCTGCTGTGACAGCGCATTAGCATTGCCAGTGTAGACTAGCCCATAGACCAGGGGTCTCAAACTCAAATGACCATGGGGGCCACATGAGGACTAGTACATTGGCCCGAGGGCCTCATTACTGACACCTCTCCCCCGCCACCCTTGGCCCTGCTTCCACTCCACCCCTTCCATGAGGCCCCACCCCCTGCTCTGCCTCTTCCCACCCCTTCCCTGTCCCCATTTCAACCTTTTCCCCAAAATCCCCACCCCAACTCCGCCCCCTCCCTGCCCCCAGGGGGTGCAGGAGGGGTGTGGGGTGTGGCAGGGGCTCAGGGCAGAGAGTTGGGGTATGGATTGCAGGAGGGATGAGGGGTGCAGCAGGGGGTCAGGGCAGGGGATTGGGGTGCAGGAGGGGTGTGGTGGGGCTCAGGGCAGGGGATTGGGGTACAGGAGGGGTGTGGTGGGGCTCAGGGCAGGGGATTGGGGTGCAGGAGGGGTGTGGTGGGGCTCAGGGCAGGGGATTGGGGTACAGGAGGGGTGTGGTGGGGCTCAGGGCAGGGGATTGGGGTGCAGGAGGGGTGCGGGGTGTGGCAGTGGGTTTAGGGCAAGGAGTCGGGTGCAGGGAAGGGGGTTGGGGTGCGGCAGGGGGCTCAGGGCAGGGAACTGGGGTGCAGCAGGAGGATCAGAGGAGAGGGTCAGGGTGCAGGGTACAGCAGGGCACCAGGGTGCGGAAGGGGGCTCAGGACAGTGGGTTGGGGTGCAGGAGGGGTATGGCAGGGGGTCAGGGTGCAGGGTGCGGCAAGGGGCTCAGAGCAGGGGGTTCAACAGCTGCTCGAGGGGTGGGCTCTGGCCCGGCATGCACTGGGGCAGGGCAGGCTCCCTGCCTGCCTGCCCCCTGCACCCGCGCTGCTCTGGGAAGCGGCTGGAACATGGGGGAGCAAGGGCACAGGGGCGTGTGTTGCTGTTGCTTCAGGCACCGCCCCCAGCATCTCCCATTGGCCAGGAATGGGGAACCGCAGCCAGTGGGAGCTGCTGGGAGCGGTGCCTGAAGCAACATCAACACACACCCCTGCGCCTCTCTTCCCCCATGTTCTTTCCGCTTCCCCGGGCAGCGCGGGGGCAGGGCGGGCAGGCAGGCAGGGAGCCTGCCCTGCCCCCGGTCCATGCCGGGCCAGAGCCACTCTAGGTAAACGCTGGGGGATGGCGGGGGGGCTGTGAGGCGCTTGCGGGCCGCAGAAAATAACTTCGCGGGCTGCATGCAGCCCATGGGCCGCATGTTTGAGACCCTGCCATAGACTCTATTTCACAGAAGTAACCCTGTCCCCAGCCCCCTCCCAGTTAAACTAAGAGGTGTGTTGGTACCAGCATCTCAGTTAATCTGAACCATTGCAGTATCACACATCGGAGAGGAACCTAGGATCTAATCATTCAGGGGCTTATAAAGTTAAGAATAAACACTTTAAATTACACCCAGAAATGAACAGGGAGCATGTACAGTTCACATAGCACAAGTATAATGTGCTCCACGCAGAAAATACCAGTAAACAAATGAATGGCATTAGCTACTCCACATATCTGGGCAGACTGCTTTGGCCTGTGGAAGAGCAACAACACAGGAAGCAGCCCTTAGGAGAGTCACAATGTATAAATAGCTCTGCTGACAGAATAACAAAGACTCGGCTGTGCTACTGTACAGCACAGCCAACCATGGTATCACCGTGTCACTGAAACAAAACCAATGTGTTACCTGACGTGAAACCGTACCAGGGGTGGGGGTGGGGGGTCAACTGGCAACCGCAGCTACAATTGCCAAACAACACTGCAAACAAACATTACCACGGCAATGCAATGTAATGTCTTTCTGGGGAATCTCATAAGGGTAGATGCTATTGCAGAGCAAGATAAGCCCATGTGCACTTCTTGGGATTGTTCCCAGTTGATGTAACCCTCTCTTTCTTTCTTTCAGCTTGGACAGCCAATTGTTCTCATAGTTCCTGAAAGACTAGGAGTCAGGACCCCACCAGCAGATTTCATATGCAGGCCATGGTATTGATTGTTCTTACCCAAAGTGTGTGTGTGCAGAGTGGGAAGTGGTTGCTGATAGCGCTGATGAGCATGATTGCTGTTTTCACAGTAGGAAGTGTCTGACCAGTTTTGTTTTAAAAAAACAAGACACGAATGAAGATATGGCCCAATTTGCCACTGCCCTGTACCTTGTGTGCTCCTTTACACCTGTGCAAAGTGAGAGTAAAATGCTCCTATTCTGAGCTGGCAGCACAGGCCTTGGGTCAATGGTGAATCTGGCCCTTAGGGCTCAACACCATTCCTGTTTTAAATTGATCAGAGTTTTATCACTGACCACAATGGAAGGAAGATCAGGCTTTTAGTTTAGTGTTAACAGCTATTTAAAAATCCTCATGCTTTCCAGTAACTGAAAGGCCCTTACAAAAACCCAAACAAACATTCACACATGCAACACTGGAAGTTGGCTTGAGTTACAAACACAGGAAATTAAATACAAAACTGTGTTACAATAGCATAGAGGATCTGACTTAAATCAACCCAAACAAGGGCATACACAGTTCAGGTTGCCACTCTGTCTCCCCGCTCCCCTCAAGGGCTTGTCTACGTACAAACATTGTAGCACTTTAGATAACCTGCATAGAGTGGCTACAGATATACCAGTAAAGGTGCTTTATATCCTATAGCTATTCCCATTTGGGCAGGGCACTATACTGCTGCCACTACAGCGGCACAACGACAGAGCGGCCACTGTGCTGCTGTAGGGAGCATCTACACTACGGCGCTACATCAGCAGAAGGCGGTTGTCCATCGATATAGTTAATCCACCTCTGACAAGCCGTAGCTACGTTGACAGAAAAATTCTTCCATTGATTTAGATGCATCTACACCAGACATTAGTTAGACCTAATTACAGCACTCAGGGCACATTTCTCACAGCCCTGAGTGATGTAGCTAGGTCAATATAATTTTTAATTGTAGAGTAGGCTTCAGTCACCTTTATACCAGCATAACTGCATCCTTGCTAGGGGTTGTCCTGGTATAACTAAATCAGTACAAAAAAACCCCACTCCACTAACCAAAATAGCCATCCCAGTACAACAGCTGTATGCGTAGACTGGGCCTTAGTGCCTTCCCCTGATGTGCCCTTAGACATTATAGCAAATATACTACTATCCTGTAACATGCCATACCCTTCTAAGACCCTCCCCCCAAAAATCCATAGACACAGTGGGGTAGAGTTGCCACATTTCTAATTGCTGGTAACGGGACCCTGAGGTCCTGCCCTGCCTCTTCTCCCAAGGCTCTGTCCATGCCCCACCTCTTCTCTGAGGCCCCACCCCTTCTCTGCCTCTTCCTCAGGTACCTGGCAACCATAAGTGGCACCTGAACATAGAAGCCAAAAAACCAGACTGTCTGGGTCAAATGCAGACAGGTGGCAACCCAACACTCGGGTCAATTAAAGGTAGAGTGTAGCCTCAGCTCTACATGTCCTGTCCTGTGGTTTTCTTTTAAGGCAGGAACTTAACCTAGCTTAGAGTTTGTATTTTATGTCCTTAGTTCTAGGTTACACACTTGCTTTTCTCCTTTTAGCTTCTATGGGACAAAACCAATCAACCAATCAATCATTTCATATGAGAACATTGTTATGAGATTGCCACAATTCGGCAACTAGCTACCAGAGTTATCTGAGGCCATACTACTAAAAAAAGACTCACAAGTTCTGAACATTTATCTGGAGCCCTGCATAAGGTCACATGTCTACTCCAGCAGAAGGGATTGCAAAGTTAAACAATGTTCCTTCGCTTGCTCTGTCTGAGTAAATACAGACCATATTGGAGTAAATAAACAGCCAGGCAGTGTCCCAGACAATGGGCCTTGGCGATGAATTAATAAACTCTGCCTCTTGCATTAGCAGAGTGTGACTGGAACTGGCAGCAGTCCCTGGCTGGACTCCAGAAACGATTATTACTAGACAGAGCCAAAGGAGACTTGGCACGAAGCAGGGCCCACAGCTGGAGATTAGGTAACAGAGTCAATGCTTTACAGAGCTGCCAGGGCGTTGGTCACCCTGCTTGAAAAGAGGGTCAAAATTTTGTTTTTGTGGCTCATATTCACATATACTGCCTACCTCCAAAACTCACACCGATTCAAGCTATAATTCTCAGTGGATTTTTCTTTGTAGAACTGGATCTGTCATGCCAAACCCATAAAGTACCAACTCTACTGCTTAAACAAAGCATTATGGCATCCCCTGACATAAATGTAAAGCATCCATTTTCTCCCTGCCATTCGACATGGGATCCCATTTATCCAAAGGTATCTGATGCCCTTTAATACAGGGCTCTGCCATATTGCAAAATGGATGGCTGTCTCCATGAACACTAAAACTATGTCTTAGTGGGGAAAAGAGGTGGCAAGACTCCTTTTTTTTTTTTTTGTAAAGAAAAGCTTCATCCAGGCTTGCCTCTTGCTTCCTGGGGCTGACAGGACTTGGAGCACTACAGAGGCATTCGGATCAACCTTTGGGGGAGGAAGCACCTTATATGAGTCTGCAGTGATCCTCACTTACTCATCTAGGAGTGGTGCTGTCAGACAATCTCTTGAGGAGAATCCCTGGCCCTCACAGCTGGAGGAAGATCATCCCAAGGCACAGCTTTTAGGAAGGGAGTGGTAACTTGTAAATATGGAGAGCAGATTGGCCCTCCCTCCCTGACAAAGAAAACTGTGTTTGTTGCTGAGGTCTTTGCAATAAGTTATAAACATTTTACCAACACCAAATATATCTTCCACTGAATCAATACTTTTACACATCTGAGTAAGGACAATGATAATGACCTCTTCTGTAAAGCACTTTGAGATCTAAAAATGAAAAGTTTGATGTAAGAGCTAGGTATTATTGTTATTTTATTAATGTTACATTTCACACACTGGAAAATGTAGGGAGAAAGTACGGGACTGAGTCCTGCTTCTTCATGAAATCACAGCGCAAATGTGATTGGGCAACTTCTGATGAGGGGACTTTGTGTGCAGCCACCTCTGTGCCAGGACTTAGAGAAATAATGGTTTTGTGTGTACGTAGGGGAGGGCAGTTAGTGGACTGCAGATCCCAAGCAGAAGGAGCTTCTAAGCACAGATGTATGTGCCAGTTCAGTTGGGAAAAGAATAAACCTAAGGGCACAAAAAACAGAAATACCTGGTTGATGCAGCAGTATTCCCTACTTTTCTTCCCATCTCCTAGGAGGACATTTGAACCAGTTTGGAGGAAATAGGAATAGGAAGACATGTTAAAGGAGCGTTTCTCTTCTTTTGACAATTTGTAGGGAGAATTAATCAGCAATTCTCACAAATGGTGCCCAGAACTTCTCTTCATCCATCCCATACTCCAAAATGATCTTCAGTATTTTGGCCATAACTAGAGAGAGGCTCAAACTAGATCCTGAAATTGAAATCCATCTTCTTCCATTCACATTTTGGTTGGGTATATATTTGGATTCTTGCATCAAAACCACTTTTGATTCCAGATTTGGATGGGTTTGGTTCCAGGTCAGATCCAAAACCAGAGGGGCCTATTTTCTGATATGCTTCTGGTGTGTCCCCAGATGGAGAAAATCTCACAAGAACAGCTGATCTTCATGAGATTGCCAACATTTTGGGTTGAAATCTCAAAAGAAGGGTTTGCAAGATTTTGATGTCATCAAATCCAAATGCTAGACCTGGCTCTAATCTAAACCATATGCACTGCAGAGCTGAATATCACAAGTGTGGCTCATATCTAATCAGACCACTACTCTCTTCTACTTTTTGCTCCTTCTCTCTCATGTCCCCAATCTGACATGCTTTTCCTGTTCTCCACACTTCTTCTCATATCTGGTATCTGTTTTTCTCTTCCCTCCTGTCCTCTAATTGCTTCTCTTCTTTTTTGCTACCCCACAATTGCTACCCTATTCCCGCTTCCCTTTTTCCTTGCTCCCCAGTTGTTCCATGCTCCCTTTTCTCCCCCCCCCCTCCCTTTACTGTACATCTTTATGCTTTGTTCTGATAAAGAGTGGGATGCAGCTTTTAAGATTTGTTTCTTGGATGCAGGCAGCACTACTTTCTTATGGCAATTCAGCTTCACTTAAGCCATGGGATGGTCACTCTAAACAACCCTGAAAGTAATTTTTTTTTTAAGCTACATTTTACTCTGGTGAACATGGTGCTCATTAGAAGGGGCTAAACTGAGGGGACTAAAAACTGATGTGTTCTATTTAGCTGCATAACAGGTACAGGATAGCACGTGGCAGCACAAGCTTTCCCCACACCAACCTACTTAATAGTATCCCAAACCTGACCACCTCAAAGTAATAATACCACCTAGCCGTTATATAGCACGTTTCATCCGTAGTTCTCAAAGCGCTTCACAAAGGATGTATGTTTCATTATCCCCATTTTACAGATAGGGAAACTGAAGCACAGCACAGTGCCTTGAACCCTGTCCTCCTGACTCCTAGTCCACTGCTGTATGCACTAGGTCACATTTGCCTACCCAGGATCATATTATGACCATGCTTCACAGGACCCTAGCAAATTCATGGTCAATGTTGGTCAATTTCCCGGTCATAGGATTTTAAAAATCATTGTTTTCATGATTTCAGCTATTTAAATCTGAAATTTTATAGTGTTGTAATTGTAGGGGTCCTGACCCAGAAAGGAGTTGGGGGGAGGGGTCGCAAAGTTATTGCGTGTGTGTGTGGGGGGGGTGCGGTACTGCTACCCTTACTTCTGCACGGCTGCTGGTGGTGGCTCTGCCTTCAGAGCTGGGCACCTGGCCAACATCCACTGCTCTCCATCCACCCAGCTCTGAAGGCAGCACAGAAGCAAGGCCATCCCTAAGGGGGTACGGGGCCCGGGACAACCTCCCCTGCTCTGGCCTAGGCCCCACCCCCACTCCACCCCTTCCCCCAAGCCCCACCCCACCTATTCTCCCCCTGCCTCTCCCTGTCCCAATTCCACCCATTCCCCCAAGCCCCTGCCCCCACCCCACCTCTTTATGGCTTTTGCCACCTCCCCTGAGCGACACCGGGAGCCAGTGGAGCAGAGCAGGGCAGGCTGGGTCTGGGTCGCTTGTTGCTGCCAGCACCAGCAGGGCCAGCTCCAGGCACCAGCCGACCAAGCACGTGCTTGGGGCAGCACCTTGTAAGGGGCAGCCAATCTTGGGGTGGCGGGGGGTGCTTGGGTTGTGGTTTTTTGTTTTTTGTTTTTGGTTTGGTGGGGCGGCGCTCGAGGCTTTTTTGTTGTTGTTATTTTTGTTTCGGTGGTGTGGCACAGAACTCGGGGGGCATGTTTCAGTGGGGCGGCACTCGGGGGGATGTTTCAGCGGGGCAGCGCTCTTCTTTTTTGCTTGGGGTGGCAAAAAAGTTAGAGCCGGCCCTGGGCACCAGGCCCCCCGCTAACCTCTCAGGCCGCACTGGACTCCCACGTTCCGAAGCGCGGGGCCCCCCAAAGCACAGGGCCCGGGGCAATTGCCCTGGTCAGTCCTATAGACAGGATGGCTCTGCACATAAGTAAGGGGGGCAAACCATGATCCCCCTAAAATAAACTTGTGACCCCCCCACAAGTCCCTTTAGGGGCAGGCCCCCCAATTTGTGAAACGCTGGTCTCCCCTGTGAAATCTGTATAATATAGGGTAAAAGCACACAAAAGATCAGATTTCATGGGGGGAGACCAGATTTCACGGTCCGTGACACGTTTTTCATTGCCGTGAATTTGGTAGGGTCCACTCATTCAGTAGCTTGTGTGCTGAGACTGCAATCAATAATGCAACTTTGTGCCAATTTGTGATACCAGCCTCTGTCCACTACAAACTTCACTAAGGCCACAAACCTATTTTGAATTGCTATCTGCTCAGCAGTGAATGAAACAACGTTTGATTAATATCAACCTTAGTTGAAGACAAATTGACCCCCAATGGCAAAAAGCTCTATATCCCTTTATCAATCCCCTGAGCTATTCAATCCCTTGAAATTAAGGGAGTGGAATTTTGTCTCTTATTTTTAAAGTTAAATGCAAAAGAACTGCTTTCTGTTAGCCAAGGAATAGATGTTGTTTTTCTCCTTAAATAACCCCCCAGTTTGATAAACATGGGCACTGCCTGCTGGTGCCTTCAAAGAGCAATGCCTAGAGAGAAAACCCAAGTGGAAAATGAAATTCAGAAGAACTAATAAAACACTTTCTGAAGGGTTTGGAATCTCCCATTCCAAAGAAAACAAAGAGGTCAAATGACCTTTCAACCTGATCCTTCTTTTTTTCTGAGACATTAAGAAAAACATTCTGAAAACAATGAGTGTTCATGCTAATTGTCCCTCCCCTACCTCCTAGGTCCTGCCAAAAGCAACATTTCAATGGCCATGGGGTGTGGGGGTTGAGAGCAAATGGGTGAGCAAGGGAACACTGGCTTTCACACATCAGTGACTACACTGTCAACCAGACCCATGGAGGCTCAAGGTGAGGGAGTCAAGCTGACTGACTTTTACTGAAGCAGGTACCTGAGATATTGTAATCAAAGTGGGCTGTTGAAAACCTTTGTCAGCAGCATTCAAAGTGATAGGTCAAAGGGTAAGAAAAAGGGCTACACAGAGGTAAAGTGCAATTTCAAACTTAGCCCATCTGCTCTGCACTAATAATTACCAAAGGTCTAGTCACATGACTAGTGGAAATCTTCACAGATGAGACACAGAAATCTTCACAGTCCTAACCTAGGTCTATAATAGTTTTGGTGACAATGTATGATTATTTGTTTGTATTACCATGGTGCTTAGGAGCCCCAGTCATGGACCAGGACCCCATTGTGCTAGGCTCTGTACAAACAACAAAAAAGACAGCCCTTGCCCCAAAGAGCTTACAGTCGAAATAGGAGAGAGGACTGGTTTAAAAATAACGGAATGTGACAAAAAGTGGTGCTTTTCTATGGAAAAGGCTTCCTGGGCCATTTAGCACCACTGTTTTCTTGCATTAGTAGCTGGAGTAGATCTGCTGTAACATGTTTCCAGAGGCAAAAGGAATCGAGGTGTTTCAGACTGAATTCACTCTAGCATCTGGATTATGTTGTACCGGGCAATCTCTTGGAATATTTCTCTGCAGTAATAGCACTGAGGTCTTCTAAGACTGGCCTCCCTGTTTCACTTCCCAGGAAATGATTCCAGCCTCCCAGCCCAATGGTCTACTCATATCCCTAATCATGCTGGGAGCAAAGCTATTCCTGACCCTGACACTAACTGGTTCTGTGATCTTGGGCGAGTTGCTGAGGCCTTCTCTGCATTAGAGAATTTTTACAAAAAAATCCACTGTTGCTCATGTTGGTGCAGCTGGTATTAGCAACGTTTGTAGCTTCCTATGTAGACAGGTCTGTGGCTCCAATAGCTGTTTTCAGTGCTGAAGCTGGAGAGCTATCTGCATTATGGCTCCTGACCTTGCTAACTCTGGAGCAGCTGCACCATTTTTGTAAAATTTCTCCAGTTTTAGACAGCACCTTATCCTCTGGGCCCGCTTCCCCAGCTGTAAAATGTGGATAATAACACTTACCCAGCTTTGTAAAGTGCTTTGAGATCACTGGATGAAAGACTCTGTGAATGGTTTATAAGTGCAACATAGCAGTAACTTGCTGTGGCTCCACTGAGACATAAGCTATGTCTATATTTTCCCTTTTTCATTGTCAGCGGTGCTAGCAAGTACAAGGAAAGAACAGAACAGTTTCTACACTTCTTTGGAACCACAATGTAAAAGCAGTGACCCTGGGAACCTACCTCATAATTCCTAATAAGCAAGTGAGTGGGTTTAGGTACTAGGGTGGGAGCGGGGGAGGAGGTTAAGAAGGTTAAATAAACAATTCCTCTAGGACCTTTTTGTTACCCTTGGGATTTATTACTACTATGCAGCAGGCGTTTCTAAGGCAAAGTGCAATTTTGTGGTTCTTCGTGAAGACTCACATTCAGTATATAAAAAAGGAACTCAGAGCTAAGCTTTTGTGAGCAATGTTCAGTTCATTAAGCAATGAGTCAGCCTTGGTTTTGTGGAGGATTCGGCTTTTCCTTAAAGGTGGGATCAAGATGCCTGCTTCACCATAATTTACCTCTCATCTGTGCCATGTTACAAAATTCATATTTACCTTCATCCCACACAAAGCCGATAATCTCTCACTTTTGTTAGTCTAAATGATTTATGTCAGAAATGCTGCATCATGACATTGAGGTTAAATAAAATGGTATTTAGGGTTAAAGTAAAAATTATTCCCACATCACTGTAAAATCCCTGTACTATTATTTTCCTTGTGTCTTTATGTGTTACGTTTTGAATAGGGTTTAAGGGATGCATTGACCTTGGTCCTCTGCATAGGGGTAAATTCGACCCTCAGTGAATTGAAGGCTTGTAGACTCTGCTTGTTTAACAGTCTTTGGAATGGAGGTCTTTGGTAGACAACAAGAACCATATTGGGCCGCAGTGCAAGCTTCCCACACATAGCCCTACCAATGTGCCAGCACCCTGTTACAGAGTGACCTCCTCTCGTGGTGAGAAAGTAGTGACTCTCTAAGTCCATTCAATTTTTGGCCTTATTGAGGCTACAAATAAGGGGACAAACTGTAGTAGTGTGACAAGGGGACCTGTCACCCTAGTGATGGAAGAACCTCAAATAAGTCAGAGGTTCAATTCAGCTAAACACCGCAATGTTTGAAAGCATATCTGAAGCTTATTCTGACAGTCTGAATCTCCTGGTTTGCAAAACTGGGCTGGAAATCTCATGAGAAAAGGCTCTCTTGAGACTTCTAGTACTTCTGGTTTTTTTATCCAGCCAGAAATACGAGAAGAACAGCCGTTCTCACTGTATTTTGGTACTTTGGCTTCCAGCAAGAAACCAGGTGTGCAGAGGCAGCAGTGAACATGAAAACTAAAACTTTATCATCATTTTTTAACCTCACAAAAGGTTCAGTTTGAGGTGATGGTTAGGGTTAGTCTTACTTTTCAGAAGCAATTCATTTATTGTCCACAAGGAACTGGATTTAGACCATCGACTCATTTCACATATTCCAAATCACAGCCATCACATAATAATTACCGGTAAGTTAGATCATTACCAGCCTGGTGAGATTAGAATGAGTGATCTAGGGCAAAAGGTCTATTTCCTATCACCAATCACCTGAGCCACCTGTGTTTTTCATTTTCACGTTGTCCTAAATTTGATCTCTGGCAGCCTTTCTGAACTAGAGTCTCATCCCAACACTCGCCGGCTGTCACTACAGCCAGCTAGGCATTCTGACCACATTCAACGTTCTGTCAAACCAAGTAAGTAAAATGAATATATGTAACCAGATTCCAAGGTGATGTGTAAGGTGGTGCAAACTACATGTCATGAAGTGGGTACAAGTGGGAGAAAGGGAGTCTAACTAAATGTAAGGTTGACCCCTTACTAAAGCTTATTGGGGATTTTTGGTTGGCCATCTCCCAGTATCAAATGAAAGGGGAAGGGTTGATGGGAGACCAGGACCCTGAGACTGACAGTCCCCAGGGGCAATGAGGAGAGGCCAACTCTCCAGGTCAGCAAACACACCTGACAGGATGGGCAGGCTAATGAGGGAATCAGGAGGGAAGGGGTCCTGTCCTCCATGTGGTCTGGAGCTGCCTGGGCCAGAGTGGGGCTGAGCTAAGGAGAAAGCAGGAGCCTGGGCTGAGTTGGGGAGCAAAGACGCGCCAACCAGAACCAGAAGGAGCAGCCCAGGGGGCTGGAGGCAGAGCAGCAGCAGTGCTGAGGCAGAGTGGAGCTGGGGCTGGCTGGGTGCGGTGAGCAGTTGAGAAGAGTGAGGGAGGACCCTGGGCAGTGGGCCCAGTGCAGGGAGACACTGTAGCCAAGAGGCCTTGCAGGCCAGACTTGGAGGGGGATTGTAATCCCAGAGGGGGAGTGGGAGCCCTGACACTGGGAAGAAGGGTCCTGCCACCTAGAGCCTGAGAACGTGTGGCCACCGCCAGAGCAAATGTCCAACCCACAGCATCCCTGCAGCACAGCCAGGGCCTGGGACGTGTGAGGAACAGACTGTGAACTTCCCTTACATTCCAGAGATGCTGGTTGTGATGTCCTGATGCCACAGAGTGGAGTTATGTGTTTTCCTTTAACCATTCCCAGTTTTTCATTCTTTTTTAAATTGATTGCTGTTTAATAAAGTGTATTTGCTTGAACTATATGTAATGCTCAGTGGGTCAGGGAGAGAGCACTATGGAGTGGGAACACCCTAGACCAGGGGTCGGCAACCTCTGGTATGTGGCTCACCAGGGCCGGGCTAGTTTGTTTACCTGCCGCATCGGCGGGAAGCACCGCGGGCTGAGGAATGTGCTGGTTGTGGCTTCCCACTACCCCCATTGGCCTGGGACGGCGAACCGCGACTAGTGGGAGCTGCGGTCTGCCGAACCTGCCAACATGGCAGATAAACAAACTGGCCCGGCCCGTTTGTTTACCCTGGCGAGCCACGTGCCAGAGGTTGCCGACCCCTGGCCTAGACCCTGACCTAAGTGACCACGACAAGGTTGAGGGTTGAGCCTCCCAGGAATCCTGGGCCCAGCCTTGTCAGGGTTACAAGGATTCTGCCACCCAGGAGAGTGAAACGGGAGTCCTTGAGGTCAGGCAGGCCTCTAGGTAAAGGAGTTGGAGTCAGGGCCGGCTCCAGACCCCAGCGTGCCAAGCGCGCGCTTGGGGCGGCATTTTGCCGGGAGGGCGGCAGGCGGCTCCGGTGGACCTCCCGCAGAAATGCCTGCGGCAGGTCCACCGGAGCCGCCAGATGACCGGACCCTCCGCAGGCACGTCTGCAAGAGGTCCCCCGGAGCCGCGGGACCGGCGACAGCCAGAGTGCGCCCCGCGGCGCGCCGCCCTTCTTGGGGCGGCGGAATTCCTAGAGCCGCCCCTGGTTGGAGTGAAGACTCCGATCCTTTCGCTAGCCAATTCCACCAAGGTAGTGTATAAGCCAGGAAAGTTCTCCACAACAGTGGGACCAATCCGCCACTTGCATAAATCTACATTTTCTACATGCTGATGGACTGAAAGACAGAGGTGCATCAGGAAAAGCAACATGCAGGAGGATAGGATTTAACTTATATTTTGTTACACTTTCTACCAAGTTAAGCTCCCTTACGCCCCCTTAATGATGTGCAAGTTATTTCACCTCACACATCACCTCTGACCTTGGCCCTTTGTTTCATGGTTTGCCACCGATGCTTCAGATCTACTAGTAACTGAACAGAGATAACTGAGGACGATGTGGAAGCATTTCATTGGACTCTAGTCCACATAACCTCCCAAAAATGTTCTCATCTTAATGAAAGTGGAACATGAAAAACGAATACAAACTTTCAGTTCTAAATTGGCATGAGGCTCAGATAACACAGAACAGGCCCAATTACCTTTAGCAGAAGTGCTGTAGCCATCTTCAAAAGGGCAATTTCAGATATTATGTCAATGGAAATTTTAGGTGTGTGACATTTTACTGTAAAACCAACATTTCTTACAGAATAAATTGAGTCAGCAAGTGTCAGACGGCCTGGAAACCACAGACAGAAGTGCTGCTCCTGACCTTCAGCTGGCGCTTGGACCTTCTGCTGCTGCTGCAATGCCCTTTTCTCTGAGTAAGTTCATAGCCCTGAGTTTTTAATAAGTTTCTATCTTAGTGTATCTCCGCTTCGTTAGACAACATATAATACACTAAAAGAAACAGATGCGCGCAGCTAATTACAGTGTAATGAGTAAACAAACCACTTTTTCCAGCTTTATCCATGGTCACTCAGCCTTAGATGGGACTCCGGTTTGAAGTTAAAGGGGCTCTTGTTCTTGTCTCTAGCCTAGAGGAGATAGTGATGAGGCTTGTTCCTTGAAGCAGAACACAGTTGCAAAACAAGTGAGCAGACTGTGTATAAGGCATGTAGAATTATGAGTTGTGACGACTTTTTCAAGAGGATAGTATAACTTCAGATGCACCTGAAAGTGTATTAAACTTCATTAATTGTTACTATCAATAATAATATTTTACATTTCTGTTGGCCTTGTCTTGGAAGCATCTTAAAGTTCCTAATAAAAGTTATTTATAAACATGAATTAATTAAGGCTCAGCACATCTCTAAAGTAGGGTTTTTTATCCCCATTTTACAGATGGGGAAGATGAGACAGCGAGAGGTTACAGTGAGTGACTTGCCCAAGGACATGCTGCAAGTCACTGACGCAGCCAGGCGTAGAACCCAACTTTCCAGCCTACCTGTCTCATATTGTTCTTGTGATGATACATCATGTGTTTAACAAGAGTAACTATGTTGAGACATGTTTCAGAGTGGCAGCCGTGTTAGTCTGTATCCGCAAAAAAAAAACACAGGAGTTCTCTGTATGTATAAATATCTCCTGTCTGTGTGTTCCATTCTATGCATCCGAAGAAGTGAGCTTTAGCTCACGAAAGCTCATGCTACAATAAATTTGATAGTCTTTAAGGTGCCACAAGTACTCCTGTTTTTTTATGTTGAGACATGAGGCATTTAAATTGGGGGGGAAAGGAACAGCATAGCATGAGAGTCTGCTTGTGTGTGAGAGAAGCCCACAGGGATGCTGAAAAGCCTCTGATTTACTCAATGGAAGGTGAATTTTACAGTTTGTAAACAGATCTGCATTTTACACCTCTTCCCCACACTGCCATGCCCCTATCCACACCATCTTCCTGGATGAGACAGGGTAGTATTTGCATTTCAGAGACATAGCCATATGACAGACCTCACTTTAGATCAGTTGTAAGGCCAGACCCTGGAGTATGGGCTCTGCAGTTGTACTGCAAGGCCATCATATAGTCAGTCTCCCTAGTTCCAAGGCTTTATCATGAGGAGGTCAGCACATTCTCTGCCACTCTGCATTTGAGATTTTGTCCTGCCACTAGTGAGTGAGTGGAAAAGCACTCTCACCACCACCTTGAAAACAACACTGCAGGTATGCAGACAGACATTAGCCCCATTGCTGAGGCTGAACCAATGGTGGGATGAGGATTGCGTGCATATGGACAGTGACCTTTGAGCTGAACCAGGGCTCTGAAGTGGGAGTAAACAATCAAAGAAGCAGGAGCCTTTAAGTCCAGAGTTAGTGCCACAATTCAGTGGGAAAAGGGACAAATCTAAAAGCACAATTAGAAAACTGCACTTTCTGACTGTCTCTACAAAGTGCTCTGCCATTCCCAACTGTGCTGGGGTGGAGGTGAATTTACGGTGCAGTGGGAGCACTAACACAGTTAATGTTTAACATTATTATTACCTCATCTTCCAGGGGCTCCTTTTAAACATAACAATCGACAACAGGCTCCTGACAGTTTGGAGGAGACCGACCTCAGCCCTAAGACTATGATGAACATGATTTCCCCTCCCCCTCTGTTTTGATTTTCTGCTCTGTTACCCCAGAGCCTTGGCTGGCCATGACCCCTGGCTGCTTTTTCTGTAATTACCAGCTCCTGCCAGATTTACTGTGGAAGTTAATGTCTGTTCCAGCCAAGTCAGCCCGGACTTTTACATTCTATGAGACTGTAACCCTTTCATTACAGGCAGCAGTAAAATATATAAAGTATATATAGCTTCTAAAGGCTTTTGCAGAAGGTTTTATACTATCTGATGAGGGTGTTGAGTTAACACTGTCGCTCCTCTCATGAGCTTTCCCTGTGTAGGTATGTGCTGAGGATTCTGGCCTGAGGATTTTCTAGTCCTGAAAAGCACAATAAGTGCTGGTGAGCGGGGAGAAAGGAAACCTCATGGAGATTTTTTTAAAATCTTCAGTTTCTCCCCAGTCTGTGAAATTCCTATGGGTCTTTTCTTTAGAATCTGTGGAAGCTGGTCTGGGAACTTCCCTAATCAAGTCTTCAGGTTTGTCCTCCAAATCTGTAGGGTTTTTATAGGGATTTTTTTTTTAAATAACCCAAGAAGTATGCCACGCTAAGAGCTCCTATGGATCTCCAGCAGAAGCAAATGCCAGAATTTATGCACGGCCATTAGGAACACCTCTCTCTGGCCCCACACATTTTGCCTTAGGTCTACTTAATCAGGGCAACCCATGGATTGCAACTGTTGCAACATTACACAGGCTTTTAAACAGGTATACACAAGATTAAACAAGATTATACATACTTGATTTTAGCCAAAGGTCCAAATGGATTCCAAACAAAGGCTAGATTCTGATCTCAAATACGTTGGAGTAAATCTCTAGTCAACAGAGTCACTCCATATTTACTAGTGTAAGCTGAGAATTAGACTCATGGCCTACACTCATGCTCCTACCATTGCTACCACCAATGGAGCAGAACCAATGACAGCAGTAGAGAGAAATGTAAAAAAACAAAAACAACCCCAAACCTTAATATAGACACAGCCTGGGAGACAAAGGGATCACTGAAGTACTGGTTTTAGTCTGATCTGTTACAAGAGAAAGAGAGAGACACTATGAATTGTCCACACCATTTCGTACCACATCAGTGACAAACTTTTCATCTTAGTGCTACAGATCGAGCACAGCTCATGGCAGCTAGCACATTGTTGGGAAAAACTAGCATTCTGCTTTTCACTGAGGCCATCAGAACTGACTTTGACAGTTTGTGGGGCTTCAAGGAAAAATGGAATCCTGAGCTACTCGGAAGGATTGGGCTATGGGCTTCTTCCCACTCTGGCCCCACATCTAGAAGGGGAGATTAGGCAGGCTTGTGAATTGCCAAGACAGCACAAGGGTATGGGGTCCCAAGTGGTAGTTTGATTTTTTGGTGCTTAAAACTGCCATGTAAATCAGAGCACTACAGATAAACTTTTTCCTTACCATCAGATCCTTGAAATTAAGGAAATATGCCTGTGGGGTTGATGTGAATTTTACAAGTGCCAGACTGCAACCTGATATGGATGGTGACATATCACAGATTCTGAGCTGAATCTTTTGTCATTTTTTCTTGTTTTTTCCCTCACACACAAGGAGGGAAAAATATGTATATCTCAGTCTAGGTGACTTATTTCTGATTAAGGAACTCAAACAAAGAAAGAACAAATATAAGGCCTCCATGGAGGAGGATGAGAGAGAGATATTGCGAGATCACAGTGATTTCACCTGTAATATTCTTATCCAGAACACAGGTGGCTGCTCCTCCCCCTGCCCAGCCAGGAATATCTCTGAACAGCATCGGGACAGAATAAGAGATCCTGTTGCAGTCAGGGCTGGCTCCAGACCCCAGCGCGCCAAGCGCACGCTTGGGGCGGCGTGCCGTGGGAGGGCGGCAGGCGGCTCTGGTGGACCACCTGCAGGTATGCCTGCGGGAGGTCCACCGGAGCCGCGGGACCGGCGACCACCAGAGCGCCCCCCGCGGCGCGCCGCCCTGCTTGGGGCGGCGCAATTCCTAGAGCCGCCCCTGGTTGCAGTACTTGGTGCAGGGGAGTATCAAGGGCAATCCTGAGGCTGATGGGGATATGGATAATGCTCTGTCTTTTGGGTATTCTGAACCAGGGTGTCCCATATGTGGGTATGAGGGACTGCATAAGCTAGTGTAGCCCCTGAGGCTGGTCTAGCTTATGTGGGAGCCAGGCAGGCCTAGAATTGGAGGGTGCAGATGTTGTGCCCTCAGCCTGCGCTGCTCAGGAGGGTGCAAGTCAGACTCAAGCTTGCTGCAGCAACACAAAATGGCAGTTGCCTTTCAGATATCCCTGTAGCAGGCAGAGAAATGCCTCTCAATTTAAGGCGGCAGTACATGAAACCCAGAATGGCAACATCTCCTGACATTTCCAAAGATACATACGACTCTTTACCCAAGCTTGTGAGGCTTGAAGTATTACATGCAATATCACACACACAGGTGCACCATGTCCCAGTTATTCTTTGGATGCCAGATAGCCTGAATCATAATGATTTGTGGATAGATGTGGGATGGCACCATGGCACACAACAGTGTGTGACAAAAATGGAAAGACACTTTGGGCTGGTGAGCATCACAGACTGGATCATGAACATGGTCATACTCTCCATCAACCTGCAGGATTCACTGAAGTTTCTACAGAAGGAATCATTTAAAACCATATGTATGAAGTAACATACCATAGGCCTTACCGTACCTGAACAGATCATTGGTCCAGTTAGCAGGGCCGCCCAGAGGGGGGGGCAAGAGGGGCAATTTGCCCCAGGCCCCGAGCCCCACAGGGGCCCCCACCAGAGTTTTTCGGGGCCCCTGGAGCGGGGTCCCTCACTCGCTCTGGGGGGCCCGGAAAACTCTTGCGGGGCCGGGCGCAGGAGCTTCTTCTGCTCCCGGTCTTCGCCGGCGGGGGGTCCTTCCGCTACAGGGGGTCTGGACCCCCCGCTGGCGAATTACCGCCGAAGACGGAGCGGGACCCGACGCCGAAGTTCAGCTCGGTCTTCGGCGGTAATTCGGCGGCGGGGGGCCCTTCCGTTCTGGGACCCGCCGCCGAAGTGCCCCGAAGACCCGTGGCGGGGGCCCCCCTCCGCCGAATTACCGCCGAAGACCGGGCTGCACTTCGGCGGCGGGTCCAGCTTTGGCGGTAATTTGGCAGCAGGGGGGCCCCGCCGCGGGTCTTCGGGGCACTTCGGCGGCAGGTCCCGGAACGGAAGGGCCCCCCGCTGCCGAAGACCCCGGGCCCCCGGAATCCTCTGGGCGGCCCTGCCAGTTAGTCTGGTGTCTTGCCTCCTGTAAAGACTTAACCAGGTGCTACAAAGAAGGAGAAAAATCCCACAATGTATTCAGCCAGTCATGCACGTCTGTATTATTTGGGAGGGGAACTCTGTTCTAACACCTCAAGTTATGTCCCGATGCATGTTTTTAAAGATTATTACTTTCCTCATCCAGCCATTACAGTCTGTTATGTAAATACCATCTTTAATGAAGATGGGCCCAAACCAAACCACAGAACTTGGAGGAGATTGGAATCTGCCTCTAGACCAGGGGTCAGCAACCTTTCAGAAGTGGTGTGCCAAGTCTTCATTTATTCACTTTAATTTAAGGTTTCACGTGCCAGTAATACATTTTAACGTTTTTAGAAGGTCTCTTTCTATGTCTATAATATATAACTAAACTATTGTTGTGTGTAAAGTAAATAAGGTTTTTAAAATGTTTAAGAAGCTTCATTTAAAATTAAATTAAAATGCAGAGCCTCCTGGACTGGTGGCCAGGACCCGGGCAGTGTGAGTGCCATTGAAAATCAGCTCGTGTGATGCCTTTGGCACATGTGCCATAGGTTGCCTACCCCTGCTGTAGACCCGGAGATGCATTTCATATTTGGATCCAGTCTCTGCTTCCTGAGAGGAAAGCTGATTCAGTGTTTAGGTACTGGACTAGGACTTGTGAAACACAGGTTAAATTCACAGCTCGGCTATGGACTTCCTGAGTGACTTTGGACTTAGGGTGTTTCTCATTTTGATGGAAATCAGTAGAAGTTAGGAGCCTAAATACTTTTGAGGATCAGAGCCTTAGCTCCCCATCTGTGAAGTGGAGATAATAGTATTTCCCAACCTTATAAGGGTGTTGGCAAGATGAATACATTAAAGATTGTGAGGTGCTCAAATGCTACCATATTGGGATAGCTATTACAGACCAAACCTAAGCCCCAGATCAAAACACCATCAGATTGGGGGGAGGGAGGGCATTGAAACCTGGATCCAAATTTTACAGGTTAGGCTGCTCTCAGATATTCAAACAATTTAAAACCTTGAGGTATGAGTTGAGGTGTGGGAAAAAAACTGAACAAAAGAGCAAATGAACTTTCTCAGTTTATACATCTGTGTCATTATATAGCTTTAAAGGGACACTTTCAACCTACATTTAAGACCTAAACTTCTTGGTGTCCTTTTAAGTGCTCTGAGATGCAAGCAGAAGTGGGGGAGAGGGGTCTCTGGCAAGGGCTGGAGAGGGAGATATTCTTGTCAGCTGGTTGCTTTATTGTGTGGGCTGGGATTTGCTGCTGGATTTGTTTGGGCTAAGGGTTGGCTGTGGTTTTTGTTTGTGTGTGTGTGTGTGTGTTGTAGCAACTGTTAAAGCACCTAAGGCTGGGAACTGGGGCTTTTTGTGTATCTAAAGCTAAATACATGAATAAAATAAGTACATGGAATGTGTTACTGTTAGAACAGTAGAGTAACTTTGTACTGTTTTAATAATCAACAGTTATCAGTATGTACCGAGGTTATTATTAGCTATTATGTGCACTGGAGATTTTGTGTAATGAAATTGTCTACACTACAGCAAATACAGTGAGCTGTCTGTGGATCAGGATATGTTTCTTCCTTATGGAGATACAGGATTAAAATAGACCCATCCACAAAACAAAAGCTTTGTCAGAATGAAGGAGTTTTGAAGTTTATATTAGTTTTGATTCAGACCTGAGTTCAGATGTTGATTTGGGAAGTGTATTCACTTTGGGCGTCTAGCTGGAACTCTATAAACAGAGGCAGTAACTTGCACTGGAGGCACTAAAAGTGATTTAAGTGATTCAACCTGGGATTCCAGGCAAGCAGCACCTCCTTCTGTTTGGTGTGGGGGCTTTTCTACCCTCCTCCTTATGGGTTGTTTTTCCCCCTTTTTTTCTTTGCATGCAAAATACTTTAAGACTATTCTCTGAGACAGTCTCTCTCTCTGTTAAAAGAAAAGAGAAGAACCCCCCCTCTCCAGATGGACAGCTGCTCCCTGCTTCTTTTGATGTAGTTTTTATCTGTCAGGCCAGTGCTCTCTTGCTCTCTGTCCCATCTCCCCCTAAGGCAGTTTTCCATAGGGGTCTCAGGGGAGCTTTGTCTCTCACATGTGTTTAAAAAGAAATGTGGGGCTGGCACAATGGCTCCACAGCTTGACCTTCGCCCTTCAGTGTTATGAGGGCCATAAAGCTCAAGTCCCTAGTAACAGTGGTGGTGACCAGAGCAGTTCTGTACATAGACAGAGCTCCTTGGCAGAGAGTTGTTTAACTAAAAATAATTTAAGGAGGAAAATAAAAGGTTGTACAAAGTAAGCAATGTCTTTTATTGCCTAATTTGGCATTACTCCCCTGTGTGGCCAGAGGCAGATGGCTTAGTGGCATAGCACCAGCTTTGAAACACATAGAGCCTGATTCTCCTCTCATTTACATAAGCACAAATCAGGAGTATCTCCAACTAAGTTACACTAATATAACTAAAAGGAGAATCAGACCCTTAAAATCCATAAACCACAAGTTAGACTGTAAGCTCCTTGGGGCTGGGACCATCTTTTTGTTCTGTGTGTACAGCCCTCTGGATCATGACTAGGGCTTCTAGGTAGTTTGGTAATTCAATTAATTAATAATCATCATCATGATCATCCTAGGAATGTTAATTCAAACCCTCAGCCTTCCAAGAACCAGGTGGTGTGGTCAGAAATGGGGACTGATATGTTTTCCCATTCATAAAACAGTCCAGGCAACTTTTATTTCAGATTAAGAAAAGCAAAGAACAAGAAAGCACAAATATAAAGTCTCCCTGAGAGAGAGAGTAAGAAAACAGAGGCTCGCTCTGTAACACTTGTATTTTGGACCAGAAGTGCAAAAAAACCAAAACAAAAAAAAAACAACAGTGCAGGCAGTGCAGAGAAGATTTTCCCTTAAAGGTGCAACACACAGAAAACAGAATGACAGCCTCTTCTTCCAGTTACATAGCCTCATATAACATGAGTTCATTTTGCTTGAAAATGAGATGCTGTCTTCATTGCACGGACATTAAGTAAAACTCCATCTTCAAAAGTGGAGCAGGAATTGTGTATGGTAATTCCATTTGTCTGCATTTGCCTGACTTGTGCATGCAGTCATGCCATATTTGGATGCACATGTGCTCTTATTTTCTGCATGAAAGCCTCCTCGCTCTGTTTAGAAGGTGTAGCCTTAAAGATACCAGGACATTTTTACTAAGAATAGAGGCCTGGTGCCTTTGGCTAAAAATTCCCCTAATAGCAGGGCATTCTCAGCTGGCATAAAGCCAGTGCATCTGGCTCACATGCCAATTGTCCCCACCCAGCCATGGCATAGGGAACGAGAAAGCAAGTAAAGAATTGCAGGGGGACTTTTCCTCAAGTGCTGATCTTTAGTTGGGGCATAGTCTCTAACAGAATCCTACAGCTGGCATAAGCTAGAGCCACCTAGCAATTACTTTAACTCATGCCAGAGCTAGGGCCAAAGTAGATTAGCCCACAAAACAGGTCATTATAACCAGCTTCCTGATGAGCTCAACACTTACATTCCACCACTCCTGCACCAAGTAGAACTCAGATGCAGGAAAGAATCAAGCCCTTTTGCTGTCATTTTATTCAGAACATGTGAGTGTAGTTTATAACAGATTATCCTAATTACTATTCCCTCTGCCCAGGGCTAGCAGATAACTCTCCCTTATAACTACTGACCCCAGTAATCCACTGGCTGCTGTGAGCTAGCTGATGTAGTTAACTATGGGTTTTAGCTATTGGGATTAACAATTCTTTCCTTGCTTAAGGCTATTAGATAACTAACTATGGGAGCAGAAGGATGATTAAGTGGCTAAAGCACAGGACTGGGAATCAGAAGATCTGAATTCCATATCTTGCTCTGTCACAGACTTGCTGTCTGTGACCGCAAGCAACTTATTTAACCTCTATCTCATTTTCTTCATCTGGACAATCAGGATGATAATAACAAATATCTACTTCAAATGGGTGTTGTAAAGATGCATTAACTGATGTATATAAAGTGGTTTGAGATCTTCAGATGGAAGATACTGTATAAGTGGGAAATACAACAGCTGAGAATTGTGCTTCGTTGAAACTGCTCACCACACAGAAATTGCTTCTCTACTAAGATAATGGTTTCACTGCCTCTGTACTAGCCCTTGAGGCTGCATTACCACTGAAGGATAATCTCACAAACTCTCCATTTACACTTTATAACCTCCATGTAGGCTGCAGAGTCACAGATGCAGCTGTGAGAAGAAACCACACACCACAGACCTGCAGGTGCATGTGGGCCGTAGCGGGGAAGAATATTAACTATTTCCTGGTAACAGGAACAGAGTGATCTCTAGCACAGATGAACTTATCTATTGCTGTCTCTAATACATACTCGGAGCATGAAAATGTGGGAGGCTATTGTCCAATCAAATACAAAATCTACATTCATCTAGCCCTGAGAATCTGTTCTAAGTGACAAAAGGCAGAAAGAAGATCCAGGGCCTGATTCTCATTGACACCAAGCTGATGAATTTACACACTTATATGCCCTAAAATGTCAAAGTAGCATGCAGGGTTTTAGCCATCTGACTCCCACTACTGTTAGGTTAGCACTTTATGTGCTGAAGTTGTGATTATCACCTGTCCCAGATTTTTCAGGATGACTCCAGTTTTAATAAGATGATCCTATGTCTTACACACAGAGCTTGAGAGAGATTTGCAGATCACAAAATCACTTTTGATCCCCAAAATATATGGGAACTAGAGTTAGGAGAATAATTCCTAATGGATACTTTATCAGAAGAATTTCACATTTTTTCTCTTGGAAAATCATCTATGAGCACATAATGATTTTCTCTAGTTTATTCATTAGTCATAATAAGTGCCTAAAATTAAATGTGTGTGACTGGTCACATAGATTACATGGTATGGCTAGATGAATGTAACTCAGAATCAGCTTTCCAGTGTGAATGTTTGCAGAAAAATAATTTTAAATTGATTTTCCTCAAATATTTGCCTGAATTCCCCTAAATTTGCTGTTTCTGCAATCATCTTTGCCAATAAGCTTGTTTGCTAGAATATTAGTGAGAAGCAAACACAGAAGGAGTAAAAGGAGTGAATTCTTTTACAAACAGTGAATATTTGTGGCCTTTCTTTGAGTATTGGCACAGTTACAGCAGCAACATTGCAACACAAGATGATGATGCGTTGCTGCAACATAATATGTGGATGCGTTATCATGATGTTACACTAAAGTAACAACATGGGACATTGCAACATCATGCCATAAATGTCATGATGTGGTGGCGGTTGAGTTTATTTCAGTAGGCACACTCAAAAGGCTGGCAAGCCTGGCTGTAGTGCTCACAAGGATGGTGTTTCAGTTGATGCCTTAGGATGACTTCAGCTAGATCCTGGATTTTACGATGATAATCAGTGATGGTGGATGATCCTTAAAAGTTCAGTGATTTGGTTCAGAAAAATACCCCGCTGGTTCAATACTTAGTCAAACTTCTAACTGAACCATGCGGATCGATAAAATTGGCTTGGAAATCTTATAAGAACAGACTTTGCACCAGTTTCCAGTTCCTTCCTGCTTGAGAGGAGCTGAAATACTGGTTCCATGAAAACAGCCTTTCATGATATTCACGCTTCCATTTTTAATTGTTGTGAAAAGCTGGAATTTCAGAGCTGCTTAGTACTGAAATATAATTTTAGTAAAAAATTACCAATCATTTTTAATTTGAAAAAATGTGGGCGGTTAGATTTGGCCCAAGTTTGGGCAAAGTTATGGGTTGGTTCTTATCTGAAGTCATCAATCATCACTAACAGAAATTGCATTTAATCTCCTTTCTCTTGGCATAGATCAGGGGTCGGCAACCGGTGGCTCGCGGCTCGCCAGGGTAAGCACCCTGGCGGGCCGGCCCGGTTTGTTTATCTGCCGCGTCGGCAAGTTCGGCCGATCGCGGCTCCCACTGGCCGCGGTTCGCGGTCCCAGGCCAATGCGGGAGGCAGGAAGCCGCGGCCAGAACATCCCTCAGCTCGCGCCGCTTCCTGCCTCCCGCATTGGCCTGGGACCACGAACCGCGGCCAGTGGGAGCCGCGATCGGCCGAACTTGCCGACGCGGCAGATAAACAAACCGGGCCGGCCCGCCAGGGTGCTTACCCTGGCGAGCCGCGATCCACCGGTTGCCAACCCCTGGCATAGATTAAAAAAATATGAAATCGCATTTATATTTGGTTTAGTTGTTTGGCACATTGGTCAAAACTTGTCTTTGCTAGGGCTTCCACCACTATCACTAATGGAGCTGAAAATGTAGTAGCAAATGCAGGAATTTTTAGGGAGGAAATGTTTGTGTAGATTAATTCCATTTCAATGACCATTCCGTACTCGATCTCTCCATTCTGACTGGCAATTAGGTGATTATTGACAATTAGTGGCAGCTAGGACAGAGTTTTGGGACATGGACATCTATCCACTGAATGGAGACCAGAAAACCCATGTCACATAGGAACTGAACAGCCATTAGATACTAAAAACCTTATGATCAACACGATACAGAGCTAGACTTAGATAGGCAACCCAGTGGTAAAAAAATTCCACTAACCCATTACCAGTCTACTGAGCCAGCAATTCCCACAACGTGTGTGGCCTTAACAAATATAGAAGTATAGAAGGCCTAGTACATACATTTTTGTTTCTCAGGAAGCCTAGATTTCATGGACTCTGAATTTCTGCACAACAATTTTTTTATTCTGCCTCCTTATTTTTTAGTAGTTCATTTTAAGGGGCAGGGGAAGAGAAGAAAACACCACTGGTAGGATTTCTGGCTGGACTTTCATTTCCTCTTTCTTGTTTGTCACTTGGTGGTTCTTTAACAAGAGAAAAAAATATAGGGGGGGGGGAGG
Source organism: Mauremys mutica (assembly GCF_020497125.1). Taxonomy (NCBI): domain Eukaryota; kingdom Metazoa; phylum Chordata; order Testudines; family Geoemydidae; genus Mauremys; species Mauremys mutica. Next base: position 104,721 of record NW_025422797.1, read on the forward strand.
GAGCAGCTGCACCACCTTCTTTCAAATGATTGTTCTCCTGTACTTCAATTTCTTCACCTTTTGGTAACACCGAACTCCTGAAAATTTAGAGCCCTTTCCCTTTAAGAGGGGCTGCTCTCTGCCCAGCTGTTGACTTGCCTGAAGGTGAGACCTCTGCTTAAATTCATGGCTCCAGCTGTCAAAAGCAAAGAAAAGCAGCTTTTCCTTGGCGGCTCTCTGCTTTGGGTAGAGTTTGACATCTTCCTCAGTCAGCAGAATTTAATCAGCATCGAGTACCCACAGCCTCTCAGCTTCTCCACAACTCAGCTGTGGGGGGAGGGAAGGGGAATCTTGCTAATAGAAAAAGGGGATCGTCCAAGCACAATATGTATAAACAGACACAGACAGGAACATGATCTAAAGCACGTTGCTGTCTAGAGATAGTCCCATTATGCCCTTTGATTTAAGAATTGCTGCTACCATTAGCTACAAGGGAACACTCCCACTTGCTTATGGAGGAAATTCTTTCCTTGCTAAGGTTTTGCCATGGCTCCATTACTTACTCTCAGCTTCTCATGAAACACAGCTGTAATTTGCAGTTGACAATGATACTGATTGCAAAAGAAAGCTGATGAAATGTGCACAGGGATATGGTTCCCCATATATAGATGAACAAGTGAACCAACTTCAGCAATCAGTAACACCTTGTTTGTAGTCTACCTAAATATTAGCTGGAAAGATGCCCCTCTCCCATTAATTCTCACTTATATCTCAGTGAATCAAATAATCCAACCCAGTGTACAGAGTTATGAACAACTGGAAAACATTCACATTGCACCTTAAGCCCACAGAGCTTTGGGCCCAACAGTAGATGGATTATAAACTGCAGCCTGTGCTCAAAACAGCTTGGTGCACATAAGCTAAGGTTGCTCACACGGGCAAAAGCTCTCAAGACTTCTTTCTCACATCTAGCCTTGATTCTCCCTCCCCACAAGCAAGCCCAAAAATCCCACAAAGAGAACTAAGGTAAGAAAGGAGGCAGTTAGCAGTAAGGGAGAGGTTGATTATGGGGTGGCATGATAGTTCCTCTTGGAGGTTTCAGTTCTGTGCTGCATGTAGTTATTATGACTGTTTTCTGTTTACTGCACTGTATAATTTCTAAGGAGTCTGCCTGCCTGCTTTCTGTGAGACCCTTGACTTTGAGGAGCAGTTTCTATTCCAGATGGCTATTGTTATGGAGTGAGGCGTGTACACAGTGCTCTCTCAAAGAGACTTTACTTTCATTCTTTCTTGTTTTATTGATTTCCTTTGTGTAAAATAAGAATGTCTTATTAAAATATCTATTTATTCTTATGTTTAGAAAAACAAACTCCAGCAATTCCAAGTAGTTGTTTGACTTCCAACACCAGCAGCTTGTTTACCCTTTCCTGACCATTGTTATGCCAATTGTGGAGAATGAAGCAGTTGCTTTTATTCTTTTTTAGGAATATTATGTGCACCCCAATTTACCTGTTTGATATCATCCTGCCCGACTGCATGTGGTTAAAGCAAAGATGGCTGTTAGAGGGAAACAAATAAATAGTGATAAAGGTAAGGGACTGGCAGAGAGACTACCAAGGGTACTTAAGGAAACAGTGGAGATACTGTTACTTGGGAAATGTCCACAAGCCTGGCTCCAAACAGGCTAGCAGATTAACTTTTCCCAGGCCTGAACCTAGGATCAAAGGTGCACTAAGGGTTAGATTCCAAAGGGATTTAGGTACCTAAGTCCAAAATTTCAATCCTCAGAACACACACTCAGCTTCTGCCTAACCCTATAAGTGCCTAAATTTCTGCTGATTAAGTCCTGTGGGTGCCTAAAAATCTGTCTTGGGCATGTGCACACTTAAGTCCTGACTCCCAGGCACTTAGCTCACACCTAAGCCCTGGTAGGATTCTCAAGTAGGCATTCCCCTGCCTTTCTTGCCTGAGCAAGTAGGTGTTCTTACAGGTAGCCTAATAGATCAAACCCTGAACAAAACACAGCTGCAGGAGGATAAACCAGTATTTAGAATACTCTCCCAGACTGTGGGAGAGCCAGGTTCAAATCCCAACTCCCTCTGATTTGGACTTGCATCTTCCAGCTTTCAGGAGAGTGCTCTAAACACTGGGCTATGGGATATTCTGGAGTGGAGGGTCTCTCAATCTCTTCTGTTGAAACTGTTCCATATTGCATAAATAGTCATTGGAAATTGGGCTTGAGTATCCTGCATCATTGGTGAGTGACAAACCACTGAGCTAAAGAATCATTCTTGTTCTTTCTCTGGCCCTTTTAAGGGATGTCTCATATTGGGGGAGAGGTTATAAACCCAATCCATATATATGCCAAATGTCCACCATTTAGAAGTGCCATTCTTTATATCTTAACAAGTTGTTGATCATTTTCCTCACACGTTGCCTCCAAAAAAAATCTCTCCTAGATGAGTTACATTCTTATTTCCCTCCTCAAACTTCTCTATAACTCCCTAATGTTAACAGGTACTGTATGGACTCCCTGTAACATCTGGGGTCTCCTCTCCTCTAATAATATCTCTCATATGTAAATAGATTATTGAGAACATCTGTTGTCAGGAGCAATTATTAGTATGTTATACATTACAGTACTCCAAGCTGCCTGAATAATAATTGCAAATAATATATCTGTTGACATTTTCTGTCAGCTATTGAATTAATAATAAGTGAATACATATTTCCATTATCCATTAAACTCCATGGATGGTCAAATAATATTTGTCAAATTTATTAGCAAACTTTCCCTTTTGTCAAAGCAATTATCTAGGAACAATTATTTTAATGATTCAAACAACCCTTCATAACCAGAAGGGGTATAAACATATTTTTTAAAAAATGAGAGCTGAGATTCTGAAACACAGTTCTGTGGCTAGTGATGAATTCCATGGCAAGTATCATGGTTGTGGAACTACAGAATACATAGGAACCTGCCTATAAGAAATTGCCCAACTAATTACGCTAGGTTGAGGGGTACATGGAGATTGCTGATACTGATTTTATGTCAGAGCCAGTTGAAAATTGTCAAAAAACAAACAAACTGTTGCCAAAAATTTCACTTGTGCAAAAGATTTTAGTTGAACATTCAAATTCTTTTGACTAATTCTATTTTATCTGTCTAAAGCCCTGGGTGAATCTCTGGTACTTCCTCACAACTCCCATTGCGCCTGACCCGGAGAACACAAGGGGCAGCAGGAAGGCTCATTATCATTAGTAGCAGAATTGCTGCAGCTCCTAGGATCCCCAGTTGTGGACAAGGACCCCACTGTGCTAGGTGCTGTACAACCACAGAACAACAACAAAGTCCCTGTCCCAAAGAGGTCCCTCCCTTACACACGCCCACACAGGAGCTGGGCACAATCTCACCTTTAGATTTCAAACAACAACTTGGGCTTTGTCCTCTGTGCTTTGTACAGTGCTATGCACACTGTCAACTCTTACCTCCTAATTATTTTTATTTCAATCCACAACTTAGGTTGTGCATTTTGCTGAATGCCAAAGAGTCTTTGGCAGTCTTTAAAATGTTCATATAGTATGCAATAGGGTGTAGAGAGGGATATTTGAGCCCAGATTGGGGTTGGCTTTGCTCTGTGAGAAGCCACATGCAGTCTCCACCCAGTGCAACCCTGAGCCAGCAGTCAGGCATAACCCCTCTAGAATTTCTGAGCACAAGGAGAGGGAAAGACTAGCATTGCCCAGAGAGACAATTGCCCAAAAGTGTGGGGTGAGGGTAGAGCTGAGCTGGCACTGGGAGTCTGGCAGGCTCCCATGTTCTGGTATGAACTCCTTTTGGAATCCTCACTGGGTCAGCCAGAACGTCTTTAAGGGTGGCAAGTGGTATAGACAGGTTTCAGAATGGTAGCTGTGTTAGTCTGTATCAGCAAAAACAACGAGGAGTCCTTGTGACACCTTAGAGACTAATAAATTTATTTGGGCATAAGCTTTCGTAGGCTAAAACCCGCTTCACCAGATGCATGGAGTGAAAAATACAGTATCACAGCACATGAAAAGATGGGGGTTACCTTACCAAGTGGAGGGTCAGTGCTAACGAGGTCAATTCAGTTAAGGTGGAAGTGGCCTATTCTCAACAGTTGACAAGAAGGGGTGAATATCAAGGGAGGGAAAATTTTACTTTACTCCCAGTCTTTATTCAGGCCTAATTTGATGGCGTCCAGTTTGCAAATTAATTCCAGTTCTGCAATTTCTTGTTGAAGTCTGTTTTTGAAGTTTTTTGTTGTTGAACAATTGCCACTTTTAAGTCTGTTATTGAGTGTCCAGGGAGACTGAAGTGCTCTCCTACTGGTTTTTGAATGTTACATTTCTTGATGTCTGATTTGTGTCCATTTATTCTTTTGCACAGAGACTGTCTGGTTTGGCCAATGTACATGGCAGAGGGGCATTGCTGGACCATGGTGGCATATATTACATTGGTAGATGCACAGGTGAATGAGCCCCAGATGGTGTGGCTGTTGTGGTTAGGTCCTATGATGCTGTCCCTTGAATAGATATGTGGGCAGAGTTGGCAACGGGGTTTGTTGCAGGGATTGGTTCCTGGGTTAGTTCACTCTCACAGACCTTGGAAGACAGGCCAGTCCTTGCTTACAGCCTCCCAACCTGAAGCAAATACTCACCAGAAGCTACACAACAGAAACACTAACCCAGGAACCAATCCCTACAACAAACCCTGTTGCCAACTCTTAATATTCACCCCTTCTTGTCAGCTGTTTTCAAAACTGGTGTAGAATAGGCATGCCACATTTATAAAGAAGCCTCGCTCTTCATTTTGTTCACTACTACCTCTGAAATGAGCCTACAGCACAGCTCTGTAACATAGGTGTAGGAAGGTTTAAAAATTATGCCCCAGAGAACAATGTGTACTCCCTGAACCTGATCTAAAATTGTGTTAAACTAGGAGTGTAGAGGCAGGCCCAGAATTTAACTATCAAAAGCTGAGAAAATTCTCACTCTCACACACACAATTAGCCTAATACACACTGATACATTAGTCACTGCTACAATTCTCACAGGCCACGTCTTCAGTGCTTAAAAAAAAAAAAAAGTATGTTCTTTACCTCAGGTTAGCTAATGCATATGAGCTATCATGACACAAAAACACAGTGAAGACAAGTCACTTCAGTTTTACTGTGAGAGAAACTAGGCAAGGTCAGTCCCAGGTAGGGGTATAGGGGATGACCTCACCTAATTTACCTCACAGAAAAAAAACTAAATTGCCTGTTCTTAACTGTGATTTTTTTTGCCACACAATAGCTCATGGTTGCTGGTTACCCTAAGATTAAAAAACACACCTTTTTAACAGGTGAAGGTGAGGGCACAGAAAGACATGCCCTCTTGCTGACATATATCTATACAGACACTCTTGGCAACACCCAATTGTATTGCATATGCACACAGCTCTCTTAGACCCCACAGGGCCATCATTTTAAAATGTAGAGGACTAGCCAGCTCTGCTCTGTCTCCCTTCTCCCCTCCTTCCCCCGTTTTGCTGCAGGATTTGCCAGCACTTGTCTTGGCAGGAGCCAGCCTTGCACAGTAAAACTAAAGAAGCTTCCAGTGTGTTCGTGACTCACCCAGTCTTTAGCAGCCCTCCTCTTCCCCCTCCTCCAGCGCACAAAGAGAAACAAACATACATTGATACATGCTGGGAACATCCACACAGCGCTTCACAAACATGCATGGTCTGCGCTTCCGTAAATCAGGCCTTGTCACAATTATACATGCATATACCACACAGAGTGAGGAGCATACACACCAACATCCACATTAAAAATAACAGAGCATTTTTACTGAATACAGGCTTGGACTACAGTTTGGAAAGTACATTCAGATTCAGTGTTGAAAAGTAGCAAGTGCCAGGCTGACAGTCCTGGAGACTGAAATCCTTTGTTTGTGCACAGAGAAGGTAAAACAGCAGCGTGAGCAGCTTGATACAGCCCTGCCAATGTGCCTCAACCTTTTGGTCTGTACGTTCTCTCTGTCCAGTCAATCTCTGTCTTTTCTGTAGAGATTGTCAGACAGAAGATGTATCATTGATGGTGATTGTGTGACACGGCCACCTGCCCACTGGAAATCACCCTGTGAACATTTGATTTTCCACACAGGCTACCAGTCATTTGTCATATAGTGAAGAATCAATTTTCCGCCACTGCTAACCTTTTCTGGATTACAACCAATGACCTAGATGTTAAAGGCTCCCTATCCCATCACCAGTCCCCAAAGTGAACCTGTCCTGTTCTCTAAATAAATGAACAACTGAGTAAACAGGAAGATTTTATTGTCTTTATACACAAACATCTACAGACTTTAATTTTTGCCTCTTATTAGCCCCACTTGAGAAAGATGACAACCAGGCTCCTTCACCTCAGGACTTTAGCTATCACTTATGGGAAATCTTTGTCCGTAAGTTATCGTATGGACCTTCTTCTGCCATCCCTCTTTAGTTCATTAGCCTTGGAAACTAAATGCCCACCCTTGCCTGCCTGTGTCTACTGGATTTTTTTTCTCCTGCACAAAAAAGGCAAGAGCAAGGCAAATCGCTGCAACAGAAATAAGGAGTCTCTGATCTGTGGTTCATTCTAGAGCCGTATAGGAGCCATTATGGAAGCAGGGATCAATGGAGTGCAGTGTGCTCCAGACATGCCTCCAATATGTTTCCTATTCTAAAGGGGGTGGCATGGAACCACCTAGCAAAGAATCAGTTGTAAACAGGAGATATAGTATGCTGCCCTGGGACTAGACAAATCCAAGAGGGAAGTCTCAGAGAATGTGTGCGCAACCCTATAAAACTTGCAGAATAAACCCTCAGCATATAGGAAAACCACACAGTGTACAGTTAATACACACAGATGTGCTGTCAGTCCCCACTGTATTGCATCAGAGGCGATGGGATGTTTTAAGTTTGGAATGGGAAGAGTTTGAAGAACAGCGATACATAAGGAGTTGCCTTTCCTCTATGAGGGGGCAGGGAGGTGTTATCATTTCTACATTAATCACTTGCACCTCCAACCTGTCTGGGTCCCTTGAAAAGAAACAGCAAAGAAAACACCAGCTGCTGCAGCTTCTACTCCTCCTTTGGCACCCTGCAGCTTCCCCCCCCCCGACTGTGTTTATTTTTACAGCTAGTGAATCAGCCAGAGGCTTGCTCCCTGCAACAAGATCATCTGAGAACAAGCTGTAGTTTGCACGGCCTCTGAAACACTGGGTTTGTTTTCTAGTTTATGAACAACAGCAAAATACGTAGCTGAGAAAAGTGAGAGAAATCTTCTGTCACCCAGAGAAATGGGACTTTCATTTCACTCCAGACATAGAGAGGGATTTCCCCAACCTGTTCCAAGAAAGCATTTCAGCCTTTCGCTAGGGACTGTAATGTTAGTGTAAGAAATGAATTTAGTCTTCAAATAGCTTGTAAGCGCTTTGAGCAAGGACCATCTTGTATATTGATTTGTACAGCACCGAGCACAATGGGACCTCAATCCTTACTGGTGTTTCTAGAAGCTACTGTCATATAATCAATAATAATGTTCAGTCACTCACAGGCATCTGTACACTTCTCCTTCAGGGGGCCCCACTGCTTCTTCACCCCATGGAAGGACTATTCTCTTTTTGGGTAAAAAAGAGATTCACTTGTCTTGCTCATTTAGTCACTCCTCCATCCTCAGAGGAAGTGAGCACCTTTTTCTGGGATAAGGGAAATTCAGTCTCATTGAGCCACATTTATTCAGTCACAGGCCTCTCCAACATGGCTACATGAACTGACACTAAAGCTGAGGGACAATCAGTGACCAGTATTACAGTCTGCTCCATCAAAGAACACTTGCCCAGAAGAGACTCTAAAGGGAGTTCTCATTTCCTCTTTGTCTGCTTCACAGTTAGGAAAAAGCATCACAGGGGAATGGAGAGATACAAGACAGGGAATGCAGCAAGGAAAGACTATTAGGAAAGAAGTGGGTGATGGATGGGTGAGGGAGAGAGAGATCTGGGAGAAGGGATGAGAGAAGATAAGGAAAGGAAACAGTACAGAAGAGCAGTGGCACCTGCAGCTGTAACACATGTTGGGGGCAGGAGTGGTCAGTGACTTCAGGTGCTTCTGGGCATGCTCAGCTCCTTCAGGTATGGCTGTAAGGGAACTTAGGGATGGGAGCGACACTGCAGCTGACTGGGCTGGGCTGGAAGGTGGAAGTTGAGCATGGCATGGACTCAACAGGTGAGGTGCTGGGGCCAGCATCTGCAGCAGGGATGGCTCCACAGGGATTGGTGGTGATGTCTGGGATCTGCCTGGCTCCACCTGCTCTGTGCTCATCGGTTGCTGCACTCAGGAACAATTCCATTCTCACAACAGGAATCCGAAGAATACTGCTCCTCTTCCAGGACTCTGCATGGTAAGTGCACCTTTAAAGTTTCATTTGTATTTGAATGTTGTTAGTCTCTAGTATTAAAATTTATAATACGTTTTCCTGATTGTTGACATTAACTTACAACTTGTGTTTTTATTATCTTCCTTTTAGTTTTTGAATTGCCTGTTTTGCCATTAAGTGTATGTGTAGACACCATGCTAAGTCAAAGTGAAAGTGGTTCAGTTGTGCTTACTATGTGAAAAATTGATTGAGGTGCCCTTATAGAAGAGAAGGGAAAGAGAGGAGGGGAGAGACAGAAGAAAGCAGGAGGAAAACAAAAGAGAACAGATAAAGGGAGAACATGACAATATCTTTCTTGCCAGAAACAGCACCCTGTGTCAGTAGAGAAGAGGTTTTGCACCTAAAAATCTAATTCAGGCCTCAGGTTGGGGTATGAGCAATAAGGTAGCCCAAAGTCCTTGACCAAATGTGGAGGGAAAAAAAGAGGACATAAAGGCAGATGAGATGGAAAGGTTCCTATTTCTTAAATCTACCATGGGACAACTCTGCCATGTTTCATCCATGTGTGGGATGTAAGAACCTCCAGCAAATTTAGCATCTTCCACTGGAACAATTTTTTCCTCTCTTTATCACCTCGTCATTCAGGCAGCTGCAGTGGTAGTTCCAGTGTCGACCGCTCCTGGGCTTTGCTGATGGAGGCTTTCTCATCAAAGGCTTAAAGCTGACTACAACATTCTGACCAAATAACATACCTCCCAACATTTCAAGTTGATTAAAGCCAGAGAAGTCTTACCTCTGCTGCATGGGAGGCCCGGCCAGTGAGAGGGTGAGGTGCTACCCCTGGAGTGTGGGAAGCTCTGGGTGGTATATTGTGATCAGTAGAACTAGAGCCAGAAGGCCCATGCTTTCTGGAGGGACTGTTATTGACAGGACGCCAGTGGAAACCGGGAATGTCTGGAAGCAACTCAGCTGCCTCGACAGGAGAGTGGTCAGGGTTTGATAAAGTGCCACTTGTTCAGCTTATCCTGCATTCAGGCTCTCACAAACATGGTGGCAGTGTTTAGTTTGCAGTGCAGCACCTGTCAGTGGAAGCCAGGGATCTCTATATGAAGCCCCCTGGATTTTGCAGACACAAACCTAGCCCAGAGATGCCTCCCAAGGAAGGAGGCGTTTGAGCTATTCACAGGCCTGGCCATGCAGGACGACACAGCAGGATCGTAATATTGTTATTTGACTTCACTGGGGAACAAGGCAGAGAAGCCTGCAGCACTCTGAAACTCACCCCTACCTCAAGCCTCACAGTAGTACAGTCCTAGGAGCCCTGGGGACGTATTGCTCCCCAAAGCAGAATGAAACTGTGGAGTGACACAGGCTTTGCACTAGAGACCAGTCCAAAGGGGAGGGGAAAAACCCCTTATGTTACTGCCTTACACACACTGGCTGCTACATGAAATTCTGGGGACTTGACAGACTTACCAATTCAGGACAGGATAGTCTGTGGCACTTGGGATCACCATGCTCAGGTATGGCTGCTCTGAGAAGGTGGTGTCACATTAGACAAATGCTTAGACATGAAAGCCCTTGGAGGCACAACACCCCCTGGAATACATGGAGGGAGACAACAGCAGAGGAGAGCAGGTGGCCAGGGTTCCATATCCAGAGTGAGATGCATTTACTGTGGGAGACAGCAGGAGCGGGTAAAGGAGAAGTACCTTTGTGGCACTTTAAACCATTTTAGCAGAGTGTACAAGAGCAGAACCAGCTCTCAAAAAGATTCAGCAGGAAAAGGCACACCAGCCAGTGGTGGTTCATCATCATGAGTCTCTCCTTGTGTCTGAGAACATATCAGGTTTAGGCTGCCAGGACAGGAAACAACAGGGACACCACCAGTCTCTGTGCATGCAACTATGGTGCGATTTCAGCTGGATAGCAGGGCCTCCTGCAGTGTGATTCCTTGGGGTGAATTGGACTCAAATGCACTGTGACACACAGCACCTCAGCACCCTGGAACCCACATATTCATCATTGTCATATAATTGAGATGTTTTGTACAAAGTATGGCTTGTGTGAGGTATCATTTTAAAAGTCTTGATCTGTTGAATATTAATATCCTGGAGTCCTTGTGGCACCTTAGAGACTAACAAATGTATTTGGGCATAAGCTTTTGTGGGCTATAACCCACTTCATCAGAGTGAAAAAAAGTAAGTAGGTATAAATATACAGCACATGAAAAGATGGGAGTTGACTTACCAAGTCGGGGGTCAGTGCTAACGAGGCCAATTCAGTCATGGTAGATGTGGCCCATTCCCAACAGTTGACAAGGTGTGAGGATCAACAGAGGGGAAAATTATTTTTTCTAGTGACTCAGCCATTCCCAGTCTTTATTCAGGCCTAATTTGATGGTGTCAAGTTTGCAAATTAATTCCAGTTCTGCAGTTTCTCATTGAAGTCTGTTTTTGAAGGGTTTTTTTGGTTGAAGAACAGTGACTTTTAAGTCTGTTATTGAGTGTCCAGGGAGATTGAAGTGCTCTCCTACTGGTTTTTGAATGTTACAATTCTTGATGTCTGATTTGTGTCCATTTATTCTTTTGCAGAATCAAACATCAAGAATTATAACATTCAAAAACCAGTAGGAGAGCACTTTAGTCTCCCTGGACACTGTCAATTAGGCTTGAATAAAGACTGGGAGTGGCTGGCCTTTATCCTCCTACCTCCCCCCGCAGGACAAAGACTTTGAACTGGGGAAGTTAGTCTCAGCCTGTGTATTGAGGAACTGTAACCTGCTTGTACCATCTGTCAGGTTGAGATACTGCTTGATTCAAATCCTGCTAGTTTAGAGAATTTAGACTGGGAATTTATTTTTATTTCTTAAGTAAACAATTTTGATCTCATGCCTGCTACACATAATCACTTAATATCTATTTTATATTTTACCTAAAACAATGTGTTTTGGTTGAAGTGTTTCGGGGAATCTCAGCTCAGATTACAAAGGCTGATGTGTCCATTTTCCTATGAAGTAGTGGAAAACTGAGTAATGAGCTTACACTGGCCAGGCTTCTGACCGGTGCAAGATGGTACAGTTCTGGGGTTCAAGAATGGGGAGCTGGGGGGAATTGGCTGGAGCCTCCCTATTGATGGTTCATGAGTGGCTGGGAGATTACTCATGTAACTCAGTTGGGTGTGTCCCTGCCAGTGGATGTCTGTGTAAGTGTGGGGCCTGTCAGAGGTTTGTAGCTTAACATCAGCATAACAGTGTGAGAGGCAGTCCGGGTTGGTGGGTTTGGAGAGCTCAGTGGTCCCACAGTCCAGGTTACACCCTGGGGACCCCATGACATGCACCCATTACAAAGAGCAGGCGCAAGTTAATAATATACAATGAGAGCATAATGCAGCCCATAGGAAAAAGTGACCTCATAGTAACTAACCTGAAAAATAACAGATGGTGCCAACTGAAGTTTATGGTGGTGGAGGGAAGCACCACAGACCTCTCCTGGGGTCATACAAACTGTGGTTTTGATCAAGGTGCAGCATCAGAATTTTATAGCTGCAGTGCAAGAAGCAAAAGGACGAGTCCCATGGACAGTTAAGACAATTTTAAATGCATATGGGAATGTTTTCAAAAGCAATGGGTATCTTAAAGAAAAGCCGTGAGTTGAAGTAGACCTCCCAGTGGAACCTATGTGCTTACCAAGAAGGAAAATTTCAGTGGCACTACATAATTCAGTGCACAGAGAATCTGCAGAACAGGAGTATCATAGCATCTGTGGCGGCCAGTAGAGCCTGGGTAAGGAGCCCGCCAATGGCAAAGAAGCCATTAGGCAAATTACACATCTGCATAGACCCAAAGCCTCTGAACCATGCATTGAATTGCTGCCCACACCCTAACCCTAACTCTAAACCCAGCAACAGAGGTGTTCCGGAGAAGACTCACCCAAGTGCTGGAAGGACTGCCTGGGAAAATAATTGCAGGTGATATCCTCATTGTGGTGAAGACAGCAATGATACAGAAGCTAAATTAGACCATGATGGGAAACTATAAGCTTTTCTACAGCAATGCAGGAACAAGAACATAAAACTCAGCCCAGAAAAAATGCAACTCTGAGTGTCAGGTGACATACATTGGACATCTGCTCCCATGGACCAAAGCAGATCCCAACAAGATCAAGGCAGTCAGAGACATGGTTACATGTGGATGTGGATCTAGTGGATGTGAAATGGTTACAGCACTTTGTAGGAATGATAAATTTTTTGGTCCCAGTTCTAGTCACACCTGGAGGCAGTAGTGGAACCCATATCTGCTCACAAGTCAGGATTCTGAGTGGGATTGGGCAGGTTCCCAACAGCAAGCATTGAGTGTACTGAAACAAATGATAACAGATGCCCCTGCCCTGAAGTACAACGAGCCAGGAGAACCACTGACTCTCTAGTGTGATGCACGGGAGAAAGAACTGGATGTAGCTTTTTTGCAGGAGCAGTCAGTTGCTTACGCCAGCAAAACTCTGCCAGAGACTGAACAGGGGCACACCCAAATAGAAAAAGAGCTACTGACTGTGGTTTATGGAGTGGAGTGATTCCAACAGTACACCTGTGTCCACCTGTAATAGTGCAATCAGACCACAAACCCCTAGAGACAGTCCTGGCAAAGTCCCTTCTTAGTACTCCAAAGAGATTGCAGCACATAGTGACATGCCTCCAGTGCTACCAGGCAGAGGTCAGATATTATCCAGGATGATTACTGATGTTAGCTGGTGCTCTGAGCAGCAAGTTTTTTTTTTTTTGCTAGTAATTTAATAACCATCTTTATTAGCTACATTGTTAACATATATACAGAGCATTTAACTCCAGCAGCAAGTTTTTTTTTTTTTTTTTTTTTTTTTTTTTTTTTTTTTTTTTTTTAGAAACTTGAAATATTTATTAACTTTTCCTCATATTTATTGCAAGATACAAGGGTAAAGAATAATTTTTAACGGTAAGACTTCTGGTAGCGTGCACGGGCACCAGGTCCACCAAACTTCTTGGACTCGCAACGACGAGGATCTGCAACCAGTAAGGTCCTATCATACTGGATTAAGATGTCCTTGATTTCCTTCTTGGAAGCTTCATCAACATACTTCTGATAATAAGCCACCAATGCTTTGGAAATAGATTGACGGATTGCGTAGATTTGTGCTACATGGCCGCCACCCTTAACACGGACTCTGATGTCAACACCAGCAAAGCGTTCCTTGCCCAGGAGAAGAACAGGTTCAAGCAATTTGTACTGCAGGGTTCTAGGCTCTATCATTTCCAGGGGTCTTCCATTCACTTTAATGAGACCATTTCCTCTCTTGCAGTGAGCAACAGCAGTAGCTGTTTTCTTCCGCCCGAAGACCTGGACGCTCTGCAGGGGCCCCTTGGCCGGCATGGCTCCTCCTTCCGCCAGCGACAGCAGCAGCAAGTTGGCGGGTGGGTATCAGGACATTAAATCCATTAACATGCTGCACTGTCTCCCAGTTTCATCAGTGAAAGTGATGAAAATCAAAGCAGTTATGGAAAAGGACATCCAACTACATGCAGTCAAGAGAGCAGCTGGAGTGGTACTGGGATAGGAAAGCTCCACCTCAGGCATTCTGCTGGGGAAAGAAACAGAGTAAAGAGAGGTCCAGCAGCCCAGGCAAGGGTGGGGAGAGAAGCCATCTCCTGGAGGATCACTGCCCTGCAACAAATAGGAGAAGTCCTTACTGAGGAAATCTGGCTGTGAGCTCCCCTGCCCCCGCCCCCTGCTTTAGGTCTCACCCAAGAGATAGGGAGAACCATATGCAGAGTTACCAAAAGGTCATCTTCATTAGTCTAAAAACTTGTGCATTTTGAGCAAATCTGGGCAGTTTTCCCATACTGCCTCAGCAGGGGATAGAGTGTCCAAGCTAAAGCACAGCATGGTATCAGTGAGACATGGAGCAATGCTCTCTGGGATGTCATGTTGTACATAGAGCTTTGAACATTTCCTAGTTCAGTTACACAGGCATGGTTAGAGAGGTGCCATCAAAACAGCAAAGCAACAGTAATTTAGAAAGGTGACCAGGTGCAACTTAAGCCTCTTGCAAGGGCGACAGATAGCAGTCGCTATTAACACATATTAATTATGTTTAAGGCTAAATTTTTTCAGTTCTTTTTAGTAAAAGTGGCAGGGGGCACAGCCCCGATTCCAGTGGCCGCAGCGGGGGGAGCAGCCACGAGGTACACAGCCCTTGCTCCAGAGCTGTGGGGTAGGAGTGTGCAACCCAACTGCAGCCTCCGCCAAGCCCTGGGCACACTCCTTGGGCACACTGCTGGGAAGCCACAAGGAGGGTGTTTGGCCCAGCTGCAGCCTTTGGCAAAAGCCACAGGGCTGGGCTGCGCAGCCCTGGCTGCAGCCCTGTCGAGCCTGGGACACCATGGGGCTGGGGCACACGGCCCTGGCTGCACACATGGCCTGGCTGCAGCCCCCGGAGGAAGTTGCTGGGCTGGAGCCGCAGGGTCCTTGTTCCAGCCAGCCCCTGTTGCAGGGCAGGGGCCCACAGTCCCGCCTCCTTCTCCTGTTAAGCCCTAAAAGTCACAGAGGTCCGGCGAAGTCATGGAATCTGTGACTGCCGTGACCTACGTGACTAAATCGTAGCCTTCATTATGTTGTATGTACATACACATCTTATTTAAAGCCAACCATGCCACTGTTTGGTTACACACTCCGTTAAAAGTTATAGTTTAGAGAGGCCTAAACGGGGCGTTCTTAGAACTGACAGCAATCCTCAGAAATAGTTTATAATGCAATAAGCAATTCATTGCTGCAGCTAGAAACCGGTCTACTTGGTGATAAGCCTTAAGAGATAAGGCATAGTCTGTTCCATCTTCTCCATTTCTAGTTTAGGACTGGACATTGCATTCAGATACCTCTGAGTAAAAGGCTCTGCTTTGTTCTATAGAAAACAGCACAAATGGCTTTTCCGTATTTAACAAGCTTGTCAGAATGAAACTCTTCATACAGGTGCAGGCAGCTGCCATTTTATCATCATAGAGCGCCTGATTATCAGGATTATAATGTTATCTTTTGGCAGAGAAGTCCTGGCAGCAAACAGCCTCCTTAAATCTGAAGGAGATTAGCAGTTCTGCGCTAGACCGATGCCTAAGTGACAAATCAGTCTCACGGCACAGTCTTTGGCTGAAAGCACTGTGTTATGGAACTGACACCTTTCCAAAGGTCAAGTGGTTTTCCATTCAGCTTGGAGCAGAATGTACCATTTAATTCCTTCCAAAGGCCAAAGGATTGTATATAAGTATAATGTAAGTCAACTGAGTCTGATGACAGATCTCAGGGCCTGCCTTTGGTCAAACACCAACATCTGGCAAAACCAGATTTTGGAGATGCTGTACGTATAGAGTTCCTGCTGCTGGTAATGCTTGGGCCCAAGACAAGTCTCCCTGGAATTCCTGCAAATTGGGGATCATGCCCAGTATAGGCCTCCTTAGAATCATTGTTTCCATTACAGGGGTGGATGGGGAACAGCAGCAGGACTGATCTTCCCAAAATTCCTGCTGCTGTGGAGATTAGGCCCAGGACAGGCCTTGCTGGAATCCCTGCTGCCACAGAGTGGACTGGTGATCCCAAGGGAGTGCTTGCGCTTTCTGCCACATGAGATTTACCAGTGTTCTTGCTTCTTGCTGCACAAACTTTTCACATCATGCCATGACCCTGCATTGCAATTGAATAATATTAAGTCACACAGTGTTGTACCCAGAGTAGATTTGGGAACTTTCAAAATGGCTAGCAACATGTGGGAGTGACCCATAAAAATCTGAGCTGCCTCATGAAAAGTGAAAGAGGCAGCATTGTCTTTGCTCTCTACCCAACATTAAGACTCTGCAAAGACCACATGGACATAGTTGAGTTCCAAATAACTATGTTTACTAGTTATATATAAACTGCCAATGTCTAGTACATATATATACTTCTCCCCGTTACGTTCTGGGGCTTGTGCAATAGAAGACAGAGAGGTCCAGTAGAGAGCTCCCAAACGATTTAAGGGGATACTACCCAATTCGTATACACTAAAGATAGGAAGCCACAAACTACAATTTCAAGGAAGAAGGGGACATCGGAAAAGGTTGTCTTATTTCAGATCTCCCAACAGTCCCAGGTTTTGTGGGACTGTCCTGCTTTGACCCACAAACCCCCCTGTCCCTTTTGAAGCGGCCCATGTCCTGAAGGGCTGGTTGGGCTCGAATCCTCACTCCACGGATTTCAACCTGGCCCCAGCTCATTGGTTCACAGCACCACTCATTCAAATTTGGCCCAGCCACGCCTGTTAGAGAATCCAGGGCAAACCTGAGTGGTGCAGCAACCTTGTGCGCAAGGGGACAGGTCACAATGCCTGGAGTGGGGAGCTGAGACCAGCCAGTCCTGCAGGACATGAGACATGGCAGCAGCTGCTGTGGGATGAACAGTGGGTGGGCTCACTCTGAAACCCCCAGCTACTCCAACACAGCAGCACCCAACCTCCCGAGTCCCCCATTTCACTAGCAAAGAGTGCAGCTGAATGCAAGTTAAGCTGAACAGGTGGCGCTTTATTAAACACTGTGCACTGCTTCGCCCATATGGCTGCATTGCTTCCAGCCCAACTCCTCACATTCCCCGATTTCCCGATATCCCTGCAATAACAGTCTCTCTAGGGAACATGGGCCCTCTGACTCCAGTTCCACTGATCATGATACATCTCTATGTTACAAGCATTTTAATATAAACATTAAAAACAAATAATGTGATGCCCAGACCCCCACCCTGTGTCCCTGCAGCCAGAGGTTGCTAGCACATAGTTGAGTTGGAGTCCATCTTTACCACAGATTCAGCTGGTAAATCTTGGAGATAGTTTGGTATTCTCATAGGCAACCGTCACCAGAAGTGCTCTATCTCTGGCTCCCTGTAGCAAGGTTGTCTGTTTGGTCAGCTGGCCTAGTGATAGATCCTGCTGCTCCTCTTTTAGTTCAGTGTATCCCGAATCCCTTAGCTCTGCCCGTACCAGAGCTAGGCAAAGGGGAACTTGGCGCTCTCGTTCCACCAAGTCCTAGCCCACAGCCCTGAAAGTGTGATAGGTTGGGTTAGCCTACATTTGGCACATCTCCTGCTCACTCTCCCCTGGCCCTACCACACCCAATGCCTCGGTTTTGGGATGTGCCTGCTGTGTAGTTATAGTCCTTTGCATGATCAAGCAGGATGATAGGTGTGGACATACAAATGCAGTTGACGCAGGGCTGTGTTGTGGGGAAAAAAACTGCTGTGTGAACACACCTCAGTCATTTGAGCAGAGGGTTGGACTAGATGACCTCTTGAGGTCCCTTCCAACCCTGATATTCTATGATTCTATGTTTGAAGAACTGAGATCAGAGAAGCATGTCATGGCTTGGCTACAGACAATGTTGTATTTAGTGTAGATGTGGCCTTAACAAGAGTCTAGTTGTTGTTTTTTTGGTGTTAAATACTCTTTCCTGGCATCCCTGGTAAAGAGAGAGAGAGAGAGAAGTTTCTGAACATAATGATAACAGTTTGGCTCTGTCTACACAGGCAAGTCCAGACAGTGATATAACATGGTTGGGCAATTACTGTATTTAAGCATGGTAGATTTCATAATGCAGTCTGGGTCCAAGATAGTTTTATTTTTTACGTTCTCCTACTACCCTGGTGTTATGCCCCAATCCATTTCATTCCTGGCACCCTCCAATTCTTTTTATCTTTAGCACTGGCATTGTAACCCAGTCCCAACCAGTTCAGAACAACACCAATTGGCATCAGAAGCACATTTCCCCTCACCGCACACTCAGACTTGGAGGTTCCTGTCCCGCTGTACTGTAACCCTATCTCAACACCTGATGGCTGTGCGCCCTTAAAGCAAAATCATTCTGGAATGTAGCTAAAAACTGCAGGACTTACTTATGATGATTCTGAGGTTCTTTAAGGTTATAGGCCATTGTAAAGGAATTACATTTACAAGCTCAGTTTTGTCCCAGTACTGGTTTTTGACAGTGTTGTGCTTTAGGCTCTGCAGAGTTGATTGACAATGGCTGGGTTACCTGCTACCGCAGATGGAGGTGACTCACTTGAGATTTCTGCAGTGCAGGTGCTGAAGAGTCTGCAACTTCTAATCTGCCCGGGGCCCTTGTATGCTCCTGCTCTTTGCATGTTTGAAGACAGTGCGTGTTCAGGAGTGCCAGGCGGGGGGTGCAGAAATGAAGTGGGAGGGAAGGTGACAAACTCAAATTACTCTCTGGGTTTCTAGAAACACCTGTTTCCTGTTGTTGCATGGCTCCAGTAGAAGCTATATTGTTTACTTTAATTAACTTGTTCTTTACCCACTTGTACCCCAAACTCTTAGCCCCAGAGCTTGCTTTCTGAAAAAGAGGGCAAGTGAGCTGGGATTCCTAGATGGAGAGTCCCTGAGGATGACCTGCATGGACTGAAGTGAGAGATGCTGTACAAGTATACGTTATGGGGAAGTAGAATGAGAGGGGGAAAGGGATAAAGACATTCTGTGAACTGAGACAGATCCGAGGGGATTAAGGACTCTGCAGGTAAGAGAGGTGATAAGAACTCCTGTACTGAGGGGAAATGGCTAAGCACGTCCTACACTAATATCCTTTCTACTCCAGTAAGCTGACCATTGCTAAAAATGGTTATCAGCTACTGGTCCCCTGCATCTGGTGCTGAAAACAATTTAACTGCTTAGAAGACAAGACAAAATAGTTTCACCACAGAAAGCATGATTGAAACTTGCTGCACCAAGTCTCTGAAAGACCCACACATGGACCTCGGCGTATCTCACTTAGAAGGAAGGACTGAGATATGAACCAGAAATTTTAGGCAGTGTAGTATTTCAAACTTGATGCTTAGACCTTTAGGCCATTTGTGGCAGAGACATCTATAAGTACCTATTATCCAAGCCCTAACTGTCTCTTCCTCCTCTTCTCTCCACCGCTGCCTCTCGCTTTTAGACTTAGGAACAGGAGATGGAGGCGAGGTTAGGGGCAGAACAGGGAGATGTGCAGAGCTGTAATGTTGAAAACAATTTCCCCATGCTTAGATCCTGCAGTCTTAATGCAGCTTTCTTTCCCCCTATTGTTAAATGGCATTGAATACCATCAAAACAGGAAACGGCTTCCTCCAACCTCTGACACCAGTGAATGCAGCCCAGCTGCTGGTAGCTGAAAGTGGCCTCACCACGGCCACCCGGTTCTTAGAAAGTGTCTGCATTTTTGGAGGGGCACTAGGGGATGAGGGAGAAATACAAGTGAAGTCTGAATATGTAGGTAAATGCGGCAGCTCTTCAAAGAGGACTGTAATGTTCCTGGAAATCTCTGACGGAAACTTTTCAAAACCGCATTTCTGAAATTAGGGCACATTAAAGTGAAAGAAATAATGTTCAATATAATCTCTATCACTTCACTACTTTTGAATGGTAACATTACCTCCCTGCTGCTCTGCACAGTTCTTACGTCAGACATTGTGTGTTCTTACTCGGGCTGTTGGGAAATTATTGTCTTTTGGTCATTCCAACTTGTACTGTGATCCTCTTATATCTCACAAGTCAAGCCAGATTGGTATTGGGTTAGGAGACATCCAAGGAACACAGAGGTGCTACAGGAAATGGTGTTGGTAAGTTAGTAGGAAACAAAGACTCTGCATGGTGTTAGGGAGCCCTGTGCAGCTGGTGTTCCATCTTCTCAATGAGATGTAACATGGAGGAGATTAAAGTTCTCATGGCGCTTTTCATAATTACACCATCCCCTATTATTAACTGGCATCCAGGCTAAAGCCCAGTTTATGTAATGACTTTCTGCTGACCTAAACTTACCATTGCAATTTCAGTCGGCTATGGTATTTGTTATGTCCTAGGGGCAGCCGGTGTAGGAAGCAATCACTTGAGGCCAGAGAGCAGACAGCTAACCAAAACCTCCATTTTATTTACAGAAACAGAGAGCTCACTCAGCCGGTTGAAACCGGCTGAGCTATCCCTTAATAGTCTAACTCAGTTGCCATAGTAACAAAACCCATGACAACCAAATACACAACATATTCCTCCCCCCCTAATAAGAACATCCCCTAAATGAAACACACACTAAACTAGAGAAGGAGGGTAGACTGCCTCCATTCCCAGCTAAACCCTGGGGATTATTTTGCCCCATAACCGTGGGTTCGCCCTAACTAAAGATCCAGCCGATGAGGAGGCCTTCTGTCTCTAGGTGGATTACGGCGAACTTCTGGTGTTGTTGCACCCGAAAGTACTAGGGGCTCAGGGTCCGCAGCACGAATAGGTGAGGAGGTGGTATCAGCTCGTGCTGGGCAAAGGGGTATCTCAGCTGCCGGCAGTAATGGAGGAGAACAGTCAGGAACAGGTGACTCATGATTCGGTGTCTCACCAGGAGGGGTGAAGTCAGACCCCTCAACTGCAGATGGGTCCTGAAGACTGGCATGACCTGGCAACAGCTGATCTACATGTCGCTGCCAGGTAAGATTCTCTGCAGTCCGGACTGTATAGGAAACAGGTCCTGTTTGAGTGATGACTGTGGCCGGGATCCATTTAGCTCTGGAAGTATAATTCCGAGCCAAAACTGGCTGCCCTGGGCTAAAGGTTCGGTCTTTTGCTCTGGGTGCCCGTCTGATTACTTGATATTGCTGCTGATGTTGCACAGTTTGTCTGGGTTCAGAAGGTTTCAGCAGATCAAAGCAAGTGCGCAGCTGTCGTCCCATCATTAGAAAGGCTGGGGAAGCCTGGGTCGTAGCATGAGGTGTGTTTCTATAGGAAAGTAAGAAGGTATCCAGACGCTTTTGAATGGAGTGTTGTCCCTTTGCTGATTTCAAAGCGTTTTTCATTGTCTGCACAAATCTTTCAGCTAATCCGTTGGTGGACGGATGATATGGTGCTGACGTGATGTGGTGTATCCCATTTGCCTTCATAAAATTTTGAAACTCCTGAGAGACGAACTGCGGTCCGTTGTCGCTCACAAGTTGTTCTGGCAGACCAAAACGACTAAAGAGTCCTCGTAGTTTTTGGATAGTACTCTCTGCAGTAGTGGACTGCATTATAGAGACTTCTGGCCATTTAGAATGGGCATCTACTGCCACCAAGAACATGCTTCCTTCAAGGGGGCCAGCAAAGTCAACGTGAATACGTTGCCACGGGTTTTCAGGCCAGTCCCATGGGTGTAGGGGTGCCCACTGGGGTGCATTTCTTACACTCTGACATGACATACAAGCTTTTGCCTTCTCTTCAATAGCACTGTCCAATCTAGGCCACCAAAAATAGCTTTGTGCAATTTCCTTCATGCGCACTATTCCACAGTGACCGGAATGTAGCTGTTCTAACATCTGTGATCTCAGGGGTGGTGGAATAATGACACGCCTCCCCCACAACAAACAACCAGATTGGACCGATAACTCCGTCCGCCTGGACATGTAGGGAACAAGGTCGGGTGAGACCAGAGAGATTTGTCGAGATTTTCCATGCATCACCAGGTCCATAACTTGGGATAATACTGGGTCAACGCGGGTTGCCTTCTTTATCTGAGTAGCAGTGATGGGTGTATTCTCTACCTGTTCAAAGTAGAAGATTTCCTTTTGGGCACTATCTTGATGTTTGACCGGTAAAGGCAACCTTGAGAGGCCATCTGCATTGCCGTGCAGAGTGGATTTCCGATATTTGATTTCATATGTGTGTGCAGAAAGTATCAATGCCCAACGTTGCATACGACTAGCAGCTAATGGGGGAATGCCTGTGTAGGGTCCAAAAATTGATGTCAGAGGTCGATGGTCTGTAAGAAGAGTAAACTTTCGCCCAAACAGGTACTGATGAAACTTCCTAATTCCAAAAACAATTCCTAATGCCTCACGTTCGATTTGGGCGTAGTTAGTTTCTGCTTTGCTTATAGTGCGTGAAGCAAAAGCAATAGGTCTTTCTTCTCCCGAAGGCATAATGTGTGACACGACCGCTCCCACTCCATAAGGGGAAGCATCGCAGGCCAATTGCAGGGGTAAGGATGGATCAAAGTGCGTTAGAACTTCAGAATTTAACAATGCATCCTTAGCTTTGTTAAATGCAACATCACAGGCTTCAGTCCACTTCCAGGCCTTGTTCTGCCCAAGGAGCTCATGAAGTGGTTTTAGCAGTGTGGCTAACTGTGAGATGAACTTTCCATAATAGTTCAGTAGTCCTAGAAATGAGCGTAGCTGGCTTACATTTCGAGGTGGGGGAGCCTCCACAATAGCTTTAACTTTTGCAGGGGCCTTATGAAGACCTGCAGAATCGATGATGTGTCCCAAATATTCAACAGAGGGCTTGAAGAATTCACACTTGTCTTTGCAAACTCGTAGGCCATACTCTTCCAGTCTTTGTAGGGTAGCCTCTAAATTCTTTAAGTGATCCTCTTCATTTCTTCCAGTGACCAGGATATCATCCAGATAGCACTGAACTCCTGACAAGCCACACAAGATCTGGTCCATAGCCCTCTGGAACAGGGCGGGAGCCGATGTGATTCCGAAGGGTAGGCGACAGTATCGATAAAGCCCCTTATGAGTCACAATAGTCAACAGCTCTTGGGACTTTTCATCGACGTGCATCTGTAAATATGCTTGACTCAGATCAATCTTACTGAACTTTTGTCCCCCAGCCAGGCCTGCGAAGAGGTCATCGATGCGGGGAAGCGGGTATTGCTCTGCACACAACACTGGGTTGACAGTGACTTTAAAATCACCGCAAATCCGGAGAGAGCCATCTTTCTTCACTATTGGAATGATAGGAGTGGCCCATGAGCTATGGGTAACTGGTATTAGGACTCCATTGGTGACCAGGCACTCCAGGTCTGCTTCAACTTTTGGCCTGATGGCATATGGCACAGTTCGGGCTTTCAGATATTTTGGTGGACTGCCAGGTTTAATGTTCAATGTCACAGTGATTCCCTTCATACTTCCCAAATCATCTCCAAAAACAGCAGCATGTTTCCTTAGTATAGGGGTTAGACTGGTTTCTTCTTTAGTCATCCGGTGCACTTCTGCCCAGTTCAGCTGAATCTTCCCAAGCCAAGACCTACCCATTAAGGCTGGGTAGTCACCTCTCACCACAAACAGTGGCAATTTAGCCGCCTGTCCATTGAGCTCCACCTTAACATCAATAGTGCCCAACATGGGCACAGCTTCACCTGTATACGTCTTCAGAACAGTTTTTGTTGCCTTAAGCGGAAGATGCTGTAGCTTTTCCTTATACACAGTCTCAGGAACCAGCGAGACAGCTGCACCGGTGTCTAGTTCCATGCGTATAGGTTTGCCCTCCAATAAGGGGGTTACCCAGTATTCATGTGAGCCCGCTGCCAAAGACAAAACATGCAGTGGCACTTCCTCTTGTGAGGAGGTGTCACCTTGATCATCCTGGGTCTGCTCTAGGGTATGCAAGGTTCCTCTTTTTGTCGGCCAGACCACAGGCCTCTTTTTCTTTTGTTTACAGGCATACTCAATGTGTCCCTTTTTGCCACAGTGTTGACACACCAGGTCCTTACACCAGCATTCTGATGCCTGGTGACCCAGCTTACCACAGCGGTAACATTCTTGACTCTGCACCGTTTTGTGGGTCAGTTCTTGTGACACTTTTTGCACCCTAGGGGATGCACCGATGTATTGTGCCTCCCTTGTAGCCAGTTCCATGGAGACAGCAATATCAACAGCCTTCTGTAATGTAAGCTGAGCCTCTGTCAGTAGGCGCTTCCGTATAGCTTCACTGCAGAGGCCACACACTAACCTGTCACGCAGGGCATCATTTAACATCTCTTTAAATTCACAGTGTTCTGCTAGCTTTTTTAAAATGGCTACAAATTGTACAACTGTTTCATCTTCCTTTTGGTCTCTTTTGTGGAACCTATATCTTTCAACAATTACCAGTGGTTTTGGGGAGAAATGAGACCCCAGGATTTCCACAATGTCACTGTAAGATTTAGTCTCAGGCTTAACAGGGTGTAGTAAGCTGCGTAGCAGAGAGTAGGTTTTAGCCCCTACAACAGTTAAGAATATTGGCACCTTCTTCGCTTCTGTAATGTCATTTGCAATACCAAAAAGCTCAAAACGCTCAGTATACACATGCCACTGCTCTGTATTCTCATCAAAAGGCTCCAGGGGCCTGGTCAGAGTAGCCATGATTTTTAGTTTCACTTTCACAGTCAGTGCAAACAAGCAGCTTTTTTTCTTTGTTTGGTCTTTACCTTGACTTCTACTTCCTTCTGTTACTGGAGCAGCACCAGGATCCCACCCTCGTCGCCAGTGTTATGTCCTAGGGGCAGCCGGTGTAGGAAGCAATCACTTGAGGCCAGAGAGCAGACAGCTAACCAAAACCTCCATTTTATTTACAGAAACAGAGAGCTCACTCAGCCGGTTGAAACCGGCTGAGCTATCCCTTAATAGTCTAACTCAGTTGCCATAGTAACAAAACCCATGACAACCAAATACACAACAGTATTCTCCATTTCATCTCAGTTGTGTTACGTATAGCCAACATGACGTGATCACTATATGCCTGCTTTCAGCCAGAGAGAGATGGTGTGTGGTTTGGTAAGTATTTATTTATGATTTATATCACATTCTCAGAGTACATGGTGCTACATGAGCTTGATCCAGCACCACTGAAGTCCACAGAAGTTTTGCCATTGACTTTAATGTGGGGCTCAATGAGCCCCCCGTTGGATGAATTGTTGAAAGCAACTAACAGTCTTTGCCAGAAAGAACTTAGTCTATAGAACATGTCACTCTAAAGGGACAAGTTAATTAGTTGCTCTCTGTTATATCCACGCAACTCCATTAACTTCAGAGGGCCTTCAAGGGTATAACTGAAGGGAGAATTTAGCCTTTAATGTTAATGAAGTGCTTTGAATGGATGACAGGCTGTCCAATAGCAGTGACTATTATTAATTAGTGTTATTACTATAGTAGTAACTAGGTTTTACTCTCCTGGAATCTGGGGATCTCTCAAGAAAGTTAAAAGGGAAGAAACTGAGAGACAAAAAGAGAGGAAATTGTGTGTGTGTGTGTGTGTGTATATATGAGGGAGAGAGAGAAACTTGTCTGATACAGTGCCCCAGTGTCTGGAGCCCCACATATATTTATGCATATCCTGACTCTAAGATTAGAGAGCATGGTGTTCCTTCTCATTTTTTACATCCATGTGCAGAACGAATTTTGTTATGTACACCAGTATGTGTCACACATCATCTTTATAATGGTGCACATAACAAAATTCATGTGGTTGGGGTGGGGCTGAGGGATTCGGCATGTAGGAGGGGGCTCAGGGCTGGGGCAGGGGGTTGGGGGCAGGGGGAGAGGGCTCCAGCTAGGGGTGAAGGCTTGGGGGGGGGCGTTGGGGATGAGGGGATTGGGGTGCGGAAGAGGGCTCAGGGCTGGAGAAGAGGGTGGGGGTGCGGGCTCTGGGGTGGGGACAGGGATGAGGAGTTTGGGGTGCAGGCTGCCCCGGGGCGGCAGTGGCAAGAGAGGACTTCCTCCCCCAGACCTCTCTCAGCCCAGCAGCTTGGGGCCAGGGGAGAGGTGCCTCTCCCCGGCCACAGCAGCTCCAGTGGGGTTGGGCTGGGCCGAGGGAGGGGTGCCTCTCCCCATAGCTCCGGCGGACCTGGGCCAGGGGAGGGCTTCCTCTCCCCTGGCTGCAGCAAGTCCAGGGAAGGTCCATGCTGGGGCTGGCGGGGAGGGGCAGGTCCACATTTGTCACTCTGTCTTGCCATCTTATTAGAAGAATTTTGTGCAAGCATCTGATATGAAAACTGTTTAGTCTTTTGGTATGTTTGGTGTAAGTCATCCATGTTTCTAAGTCATATAGAACAGTGGATAAAACACATTTTATAAATACGGATTTTCACTTTAATTGACAATTTGTTATTGTTCTGGGCTCCATCTTGCAAAAGACCAAAGCTCCTGGCTGCTTTGCCGATGCTACTAGTGATCTCAGCATCAAGATCTACACAGCTGGTAACAGTAGAGCCAAGGTAGCAAAATTGGTCAACAACATTCAGATGAATACCCTCTAAGGTGATATCTGGAACTGGTTCTGAAGAGCCTTGGTGCATGATAACAGTCTTCTTCACGCGTAGTGCTGGCCCAAAGATTTTGCATGAATCAGAGAACTTGGTAATAAGATGTTATAGGGCATCAACACTGTGAGCCACAAGAGCTGCATCATCTGCAAACAACGGGTCCCTTATGAAGATCTAATTCACCTTTGTGTTTGCAAGGTTCAGAGCTATGTTAAACAAACTCTAGGATGTCTAGTGCTAAGATAGACACCCCCTCGAACATCACAGCACACATGTTGAAGCAGGTATGAGAAGTAAATATTAAACAATGTAGCAGCCCGTACACAACCCTGCTTCACTCCACTTCAGGTTGTATACGTTAGCTGCAAAATCATCAGAGTAACTTCCCCACCATTTTTGTTGGAGCACTTTTCTGTCTCTGCTATTTTTAAAAAAAAAACAAAAAACCTTTTTTCTTCCAGCTTTTTATTTTTTCAATTTGTTATATTTATTTTTTTGTTCTTCCTCCTCTGAGGAGTTCCCATGTTTATTCCCGAAATCATTAAAAGCTGGAAGGCTGCACTCTGCTTAGAATGGACATGGTTTACTTAGTTGCATGTCTGCTCACAGGTGAACTATCACTGAAGAAGAGAAGCTTGAACCAGCAAGTTAGTTCCTGGCCCTCAGCCCTGTATATATGAGCTACTATAGAGGCTACTGTCAACACAGGGAGTGAAGAGAGGCGAATTTCAAGGAACTGTCACTGCTTTACCTGTACCCATGGGAACATATTTAAAGTGCACAACAGGGTAGATCTGTGCAGGGCCATCCTTAGGATTGATGGGGCCCTACGCAGTATTATTAAACTGGTGCCCCTATGCCCGACTTGGGGCACAGCCCCCACCCACGTACCCCCAGGAGACCCCCATTCCATTGCTGACACACACTGAGCTTCGTATGTAGCAGATGCTGCAGCAGCCCAGGCTCGCAGTCTGGAGGGGGAGGGATGAGACAGCAAAGGATACGGAGCCGCTCGGCCCTCTGCCCGGTGGAGAGTCACAGTTCCCCACAGAGATCCTGGTACGCTCTCCCCCATGCAGAATGCGCCGCACCGGCACATTCGCCTTTGTGAATACGGCCCCTGCCTAAGGAGACTGCAGTGCATGATGGATGTGCCGGAGCTGACTTGCTCTTACCTGCTGTCCTGATGGTGCCCCAAATTTTCGGGCGCCCTACGCAACTGCGTATGCCTAAGGACGGCCCTGGATCTGTGGTCATTCAGCTTTCCCTGTCCCTACTGTTCACCTCTGCCTTGCATTCTCAGGATTAATCTGCTCCCCCACCTTAACCCCCCAGGTAAAATATATAGGGGTAGGGAAACAGGTACAGTTGGAGGGATAAGAAATATATAAACGGAGCTCTAAAAATAGCTGTATAGACAGCACTTTGGAGTTGTGGCTCAGGCTACAGCACAGGCTCTGAAGCCAACCTGAGCTGCAACTTCAAAGCGCTGTTTACACTGTTATTTTTAGAGTGCTAGCACGAGCCCCACTAGCCCAGTCTGTGGTACTCTGGATGTCCTCAAGAAAAGAGAA
The DNA here is from genome assembly GCF_020497125.1 of Mauremys mutica. NCBI lineage: Eukaryota > Metazoa > Chordata > Testudines > Geoemydidae > Mauremys > Mauremys mutica. Next base: position 132,772 of record NW_025422797.1, read on the forward strand.
CCAAAGTTCCTTATTTTTGTTTAGATGTTTTCTGTTCCTTCTGTAGGAGTCACCCACACGAGTGGTTAGGGCAGTGGTGGGCAAACTTTTTGGCCTGAGGGCCACATCAGGGAATAGAGATTGTATGGCGGGCCATGAATGCTCACAAAATTGGTTGGGGTGTGGTAGGGGGTGAGGGCTCTGGCTGGGGGTGTGGGCTCTGGGATGGGGTTGAGTAGTTTGGGGTGTAGGAGGGTGCTCAGGGCTGGGACTGAGGGGTTCGCAGGGCGGGGGGGTGGGGAATCAGGGCTAGGGCAGGGGTGCGGGAAGGGGTGCAGGTTCTGGCTGGGGATGCGGGCTCTGGGATGGGGCTGGGGAAGAGGAGTTTGGGGTATAGGAGGGTGCTCTGGACTGGCATAGAGGGATTTGGAGGGCGGGAGGGAGATCAGGGCTGGGGCAGGGGATTGGGGCATGAGGGGTGCTCAGGGGTGCAGGCTCCGAGCGGCGCTTACCTCAAGCGGCTCCCAGAAGCAGTGGCATATCCCTTCTCTGGCTCCTATGTGGAGGCGTGGCCAGGTGGCTCTGCACACTGCCCCATCCGCAGGCACCGCCCCTGCAGCTCCCACTGGAGCGCGTAGGAGCCCGAGTGGGGCCATGTGGCTGCTTCTGGGAGCCGCATGGTGCGGCCCCCAACCTAGCGCCCCAGCTGCAGTGCTTGAGTGGGGCAAGCCCCAGACCTCACTCTCCAGCAGGAGCTCGCAGGCCGGCTTAAAATGGCTCACGGGCCACCCCCGGGTTAGGGTATATGACCTTGGTGCTCAGGGCTGGTTTTAGGGCGATACATCCGATTCCCCCGAATCGGGCCCCACGCCCCTAAGGACTCTCTGCCGCCGTGCCTCCAAAAGCACCGGCGGCCAATACAGCTGCCGCCGAAATCCTGACGCTGTCTTTGGTGGCAGCTCGATCGCTGCCGCGGCAGAAGGACCCTCCACTGCCATGCTGCCGAAGGCACCGGCAGCTAATTGAGCTGCCACCTAAGTCCCGCCACTGTCTTCGGCGGCAGCTCTTTCAAATCGGGCCCCGCCGTGCCTAAAGCCGGCCCTGTTGGTGCTGATGATACATACCTATTACCGTGGCAACCTGCCAGTCAATTTCTGTTTAAAATTTAATAGCCTCTCCCATTTGTAAAGACATTAACTGGCATTCTTGCCATAGTATTTCTTCTCTACTAATTTTCTGGCATATAGCTCTTCTGTAGCTACTTCAGGGTTAATTGGCTTTTGCTCAAGGAGTCTGTTAGATGTTGACACTAAAAAGTTTTTCCTTCTGCCCATTAGTCTCTGAACTGGTGATCTTAATAAAGCTGTGAGGTGTGTTGCAATATGCTAACAATGCTAATTATAGACCCCTTGAACATGTTGGGGTTTTGTTGTTGTTATCAAGTTCTTTGCATCTGTACTAACTTTTCCGCTAACCTGTTGGACTGTGCATAGTTAGGGCTTGACCGTGGTGTGCCTGAACGACAGATCAAAGAGAACTGCCAAAATGAACCACTTGTGAATTGTGGGCCATTATCTGTTATTAACTCATGTAGAGTCCCATGGTGAAAAAACTGTAATTTACATTATGTTATTACATTGTTGCTCAATGTGGTATGAAACAGCTCAATTGAAAAAAGGAAAAAAAAAAAAAAAGATTGGTAGTGCACCAATGAGATAATCTTTTCCATGTAATGCAAATAGATGTTTGACCAAAGGTGATAAAAACTTTAATTTAGTTCTAGTAGTTCTTTCACATTCTGTTGCCTGCCTCTGAGACTGTCATAGAAGCATAGAGTATTAGGGTTGGAAGAGACCTCAGGAGATCTACTATTGCATGTAGCAGTGTAGATGATTTAACCTTTTTTGGTCTTCTTCAGTATTGCCAGCTTCCAGAAAAACCACTGCTATTGCCAGGGCCGGCTTTATGACCCGCAGGGCCCGATTCTCGGCGGCTGCGGGGGGTCCGGTCCAGGTTTTCCGTGGCACTGGACCCCCCGCCATTGAAATGCCGCCAAAGACCCCTGGAGTGGACCCCCCGCCACCAAAATGCTGCCGAAGACCCCCGCAGCGGGGCCTTCTTAGGTGCAGGTGCGGGGCCCTCTTAGGCGCGGGGCTTGATTCCGGGGAATCGGGGGAATGGGCCTAAAGCCAGCCCCGGCTATTGCAACCACCTATTCCAGTTCTCTGCCAGTTTTCCTTCAAGATTCAATGATTCAGGTGGCTTCACTGCCTCTTAGGCAATCAGCGGAGAGACTGCAACTGATAATAGGTGCTAAAAAAGATCAATTCTCCAGTATTTATTGACCCATAACCAGGGCCCTACCAAATTCACAGTCCATTTTGGTCAATTTCATGGTCATAGGATTTTACAAATTGTAAATTTCATGATTTCATTTTAGTTTTCTTCTGACACTATGTATAATGGCTAGCAACCAGGAGTGTTGATAAGAGACTTATCTTTATTGCCTCACCCCAGTCACATGACATGGATTAGGGTTACATAAGGGCAATGCTCCTGTCACATGCCAGTATCCACTGATTCCTGTTGCTACTGGTACAGCTCGTACCTGTTGTCTTGGGGGCAGGGGGCATGTCTCCCTTTCCCTCCACCATTTTTACAGGCTGTCTCCCATTCAGTCACTGCAGTGTTTTTCCATTACTCTCTCCCTCTGTAATCTTTGATGTCCCCTTGTTCTGGAAGCTGTAACTTTTCTCCCTGTGGTTTTTCTCTCTCATATCCCTCCCATGTGGGGTGTTTTTCCTTTCTTCCCCATCTAGGGTTATCTTTCTTTTCCTTGTCTCTGGATCTCACTGTTTCTTCCTTTCTCCCCATGCCCCTTGGTTGTTCCCCCCTTGTGTTCCTCCTTCCTGTCTCCCTAACTCCCCTCAAGGAAGTTGCTTTCTTTGCTTAAGGTTGATGGGGTCTGGTAACACTCTGAGGTTCCACTGAAACACTTAGAGCAGTGGTTCTCAACCTTTCCAGACTACCATATCCCTTTCAGGAGTCTGCTTTGTCTTGCATACCCCCAAGTTTCACCTGACTTAAAAATGACTTGCTTACAAAATCAAACATAAAAATACAAAAGTGTCACAGTGCACGATTACTGACAAATTGCTCACTTTTTCATTTTTACCATATAATTATAAAATAAATCAATTGGAATATGAATATTGTACTTACATTCAGTGTTTAGTACTGTATATGGAACAGTATAAACCAGTCATTGTCTGTATCAAATGTTAGCTTTGCACTGACTTTGCTAATGCTTTTTATGTAGCCCATTGTAAAACTAGGTAAGTATCTAGATGAGCTGATGTACCCCATGGAAGACCTCTGTGTACCCCCAGTGGTACACGTACCCTTGTTGGAGAACTACGGACTTAGTGTAAGGGCAACAAGGGTAGCGGAAAGGCAAACTCTGGCAGCTACAGCAGTGGCTCCTTGTGGCAGAATGAGAGAATTGTAGGCAAAAAAATCCCTTCTATGATGCTCATATCATCTGAGCGTTCCATAAACATTAATGAATTTACCTTCAAAACAACCCTGTGAAGAAGGGAAGTATAATTATCTCCATTTTATAAGTAGGGGCACTGATAGGTACTGGGAAGATAAGTGACTTGTCCAAAGTCATAAACCTCAGGTATAGATTTCAGATCTCCTAAATCCCAGTGCAGTGCTTTGGCCAAAAGACCATTCTTAATCTCTGTTACCAGGCCTGTATGGAATTGGGCTTCTCTTTTCTCCCAGTGTCCATGATCACGGAAGTGTCCAAAAGGATATATATTGTAATTGCTGTGTTTTTTCCATTTCTGTTCTGTTTCATCAGGACATGCAGTATGCAACTACTGGACAATTTTCCATGGACCTGCACTACAAATCTGAAAGCACTGTTGCGTCTTTTCCCTTGTTATTCCTTATGCATGGAACAAGCTCCCCATAAAAATCCATCAAGCTATCACAGTGACCCCCTTCAAATTCCTGGTTGAAACTCTCCTCTGTCATGATTCTATGAATGTCTCTTACAGTGGTTAGGCAGCTGAGGTGCTGTGACTGCTAATTATCATGTTGACCAGCTGTGTCACTATTTCCTTGTGCTCCCTCTGTCTGTTTTCTCTTGTCTTATACTTAGATTGTAAGCTCTTTACGGCAGGGGCCATCGCTTTGTACAGTGTTTAGCACCATGAGAAAACAATGCCATTGACAGAAGAGCTCAGTATTGGAACAGAAAGTTTGTTTGCATCAATGGCAAATACATGACATGGTTTCCTGTTTCCATGGGAGTTCGGCAAGGATGTGTCCTGTCACCATCATTGTTCAATATTGGCATTGATTGGTTGATGAATAAGCTCAAGGAGACAGCTGTCAGTGGTACTAAGCTAAAAACCATTATGCTTTGACATTTCAAATATGAAAAAGTTCCATTATATTGTCTAATTGGCTAAGTTTGGTGAATCACTGTAGCTGATAGCCAGTCTGGTTGGGCAAGAAGCAAGATGATTTGGTCCAGATAAAATTAAGTCCCTCACCATTACCATCAAGCAGCTTCTAACTCCAAATTACAACCAGTGTAGTATTAACCTGTCTGGATGGGATATTGAGCAGATGGCAACTGTCAAATACTTGGGAAGCATCACAGATAGTCCTGGAGGATGCTCAAAAGATGTGGCTGCTCATTTAGCAGTAGCTGCTGCCATGTTTCAGGCCCTTCTGTGGCCTCTGTGGTGATATTGTGGTATCAAGCTTGCTACAAAGTTGTGGCTGTATAGAACCACACTTTTACCAATTTTACTGTACCTCAGTGAAACCTGGGTGCTGAGGAAAAGTGAAGAGCACCAGATTTGTGCTCCTGTTTCTGATTCTTCTCATCTTCATCAGCTGCTCCATGTTAAATGGCAGGACAAGATCAGCAATGAGGATATGTGTAACTGAACTCACCAACCACCTCCATCAGCACTGACTCGGTTTCTGTGGCTTTCTTCGTACAGACTAGTTCTTAGGATGAAAGATCAATGAAATATGAAGTGTGTTCAGTTTACTAAGGCATGCTGCTATGCAGTCAGTGATTGCATGGTCACCAAAAGTTTTGGTAGTGCTGTAAGATCGCAAATGCCAGATGTAGACTGAACATCCAGCTAGATTGTTTTAAAGACCTAGCTAGAGATCAATCCGGGTGGCACTTGGAGGCTACATCCCTTTGGAATTTGCCATGATGATGATAACAACACAGTGGGGCTTTGGCCAGTGCTACTACTACTGCTAATGATTATGATGTTGATGTCCCATTAGAAAACCTGTACTCAGAAGACTTAGAAAATATTTTTTTCCTTCTGGTAAATATAACAGTTGAAAAGAGACTGGGACGGGGCACCCTTCAACATCAGAAATCCGTGAAAGAGCAGTTGAATTACCTTGAAACCAGCAGCATAAACGAGTGAATCGTATAATGTGGTAGATTTCATCTGAGCCTTGCCACTGCTGTGATCTCTTGTGTCTCTCCTATATTTCTTTACTTGTACTTCAGGCCCACACTGTTGATCTTAGTTTGTCTGTGCAGTCATAGCACCCTCTACTGCCTCTTAGGCAATCTGCAGACAGACTGCAACTGCTATTAGGTGCTGAAAAAGATCAATTCTCCAATATTTATTGACCTATAACTAGGGCTCTACCAAATTCACATTCCATTTTGGTCAATTTCAGTCAGAATTTTAAAAATAGTAAAGTTCATGATTTCAGCTATTTTAAATCTGAAATTTCACAATGTTGTAATTGTAGGGGGCCTGACCCAGAAAGGAGTTGGGGGGGGGGAGGGGTCAAATGGCTATTGTACGTGGGGGGCGGTTTCTGGTACTGCTTGCTACTCTTACTTCTGTGCTGCTGCTGGCGGCAGTGCTGCCTTCAGAACTATGCAGCTGGAGAGTGGTGGCTGCTGGTCTGGAGCCCAGCTCTGAAGGCAGAGCCACCGCCAGCAGCAGTGCAGAAGTAAGGATGGGATGGGATGGTATTGCCACCCTTATTTCCAGGCTGCTGCCTGAAGAGCTGGGACCTCAGTCAGCAACCGCCACTCTCCGGCCGCCCAGCTCTGAAGGCAGTGCAGAAGTAAGGGTGGCAATACTGCAAGCCCCCCCCCCCCCAATAACCTTGTGACCCCTCCTGCAACTTCCTATTGGGTCAGGATCCCCAATTTGAGAAACACTGGTCTCCCCTGTGAAATCTGTATAGTATAAGGTAAAAACACACAAAGGACCAGATTTCACATGGGCGGGGAGGGAGACCAGATTTCAGAGTCTGTGACGTGTTTTTCATGGCCATGAATTTAGTAGGGCCCTACCTATAATTCTAAGGCGTTGTTGTTGTGTAATTTTTTTCTCATGAGAACAGCTTGGATCATTTTACCATTAAAAAATTAGGTGCTGACCCTAGAGGAAACTTCATCTCTGGGTGTGGGACTGTACACTCAGAGGTTTATCCATCTGAGCTAAAATATTTGGCATGCTTCTTCTTTTTTTTTTCCCCATGCATTGGTGAAGAATTATTTCTTCAATATCCATTGTCAGGCCCGTGAAGACCAAAAGACAAAGTTTGTCAGTTTCTGAGCTTTCTTAGAAATATGAAAAAGCACTAGATCAAATTTCACTTCCTGCAGAGAACCCTACAATTATAGCTGAACCAATGTAGGACTGACAGGAAATTTCCACTCTTCAGAATTTTGACCTTAGTCAACAACTACAAGTATTATGGATGGAAAGTGCCCTTTCTCTCCACCCTAATACACTTTGTTTTCACTTAGCCATTTATTGTACAAGGCTAAGAGTCTTACCCTTTTCATATTCTGAAGTTAATTTGTCATTCCCTGAAACTATAACCAGTCATTCTCAGACATAACCCAAAATCCTTTCCATAGCACTTCAGAGAAAGTGTCATATTGGGCAGGATTTTATGTCCTTTAGTGTCAATTAGCATTAGCTGGGGCACGTGGCTTGTGGGGGGAGGCTGAGGGAACTCGGCTTGTTTGGTGTGCAGAAGAGAAGAATGAGGGGGGATCTGGTGGCAGCCTTTGGCTACCTGAGAGGGGGTTCCTGGGAGGATGGAGCTGGACCGTTCTCAGTGGTGGCAGAGCGGTGGTCTCGGGTTGCAGCGGGGGAAGTCTGGATTGGATGTTCGGAGGAACTGTTTCACTGGGAGGGTGGTGGAGGACTGGAGTGGGTTGCCTAGGAAGGTGGTAGGGTCTCCATCCTTGGAGGTTTTTGGGGCCTGGCTTGATGAAGCCCTGGCTGGGATGATTTAGTTGGGGTTGGTCCTTCTTTGAGCAGGGGGTTTGATTAGATGACCTCCTGAAGTGTCTTCCAACCCTAATCTTCTATGATTCTTCTATGAACTTGGCAAATTTACTTCAATATAATTGGAACAGGGAATAAGTGCTTGTTCATGACCCATCATCCGTATAGACTACTTTTGGTAATTCCCTTGTGGACACACTTTATGAATAGTTTTTATAAGTAACACCATAGTATTGTCCTGCAAAGAGTGTAATAAACATATGAATGGTTGGTTGTTGGTGTAGCTGTGTTGGTCCCAGGATATTACAGGGACAAGGTAGCTTGAAAACTTCTCTTTCACCAACAGAAGTTGGTCCAAGATATTAGCTCACCTACCTAGACTCTCTAATATGAATGTCTTATGTACTGGTCTGTCCATTCAGAAGCTCTTTTTGATGAAACATTTATATGGAGAGTTCAGACTGGAAAGGGAAATGGGTGCTGGCAGTGGGATCAGTGGAGAGCAGGGTTAGGAAAAACAGCATTGTGGGTAAGGTACAGAGAGGATTACAATTGGAAATGAAAAAGATAAGTGGTGTTCTTCAAGTTCCTGAATAAATCAAGTTCTCCTCACTTGAGAAGCCAGAATGAGATGCCACCATCGTTATTCATTATTGGTCCCGATCCCCTCATATTGTAAGTATGAGCACACTTGATCTACTGGGCTCCAGTCTGAACTGCCCTTCAGTGCAAAAATGCACCCAAGCCTTCTGCTAGGCTCCTTGGGCTTGGCTTAGCTCCCTTCACTGGAGAAAAAAATAAGTGGGGATAACCTGTGCATTCACCATCCACTTGTGGTGCCAATGAGGTCACTCACAATACATTATGCAAACCTTTGTAACATGATCATCCCTTTCCTTTCTTACATGTTTTCATCAGCAGTAAAATAGTTAACAATGCTGACATTTATATTATCATTATTGGGCTCTGAGTAAACATCTCATGGAAATGAAGTGGGGCAGTTCACACTTCTCAGAGATTTTGTTTCAGGAGGTTTGCAAACTCACATAGCACTTCATTAGTTACACTTGACTCATGTAATCATTCTATATGTGTTCTCCTCCTGACCATAAGAGACCTCCATGTCCCCCTTTGTCTTCCCAACTCAAACCATGAGTTCTGGACTGGGAATCAGGAGATCTATGTTCAATTCCCAGCTCACTGCAGACTTGCTGAGTGATGCTAGCCAAATCCCTCATCTCCTCTGTGCCTCAACTTCCCCATTTGTCAAATGGGAATAATAATGGTTCCCTACATCAGAGGAGTGTTAGAAGGCTAAACTCCCTGGACATTTATATGGATGCTGAGAATCTCCACTTACTTTAGTAAAGCTTATCAAAAAATGTGAGAAGGATACAATCCTTTATGCTTCAGGATACAACCCACCTCCACTTTATAGGGCTTAGAAACTTTCAGGTAGGAAGAGGTTATGACATAACTCAAGGGTGGGCAAACTACAGCCCACGGGCCACATCTAGCCCACCAGCCGATTTAATCCGGCCCTCGAGCTTCCACTGGGGAGCAGGGTGTGGGGCTTGCCCTCCTCCTGTGCTCCAGCTGGGGAGTGGGGTCTGTGGCTGCTCCGTCTGCGCGTGCGTGCCACGGCTCTGCGCTGCTCCCGGAAGCAGTGGCATGTCCCCACTCCAGCTCCTATGTTTAGTGGCAGCAAGGGGGCTCTACATGCTGCCCCCACCCCAAGCGCAGCCCCCAATGGGAGCTGCAGGGGCAGTGCCTGTGGACAGGGCAGCGCACAGAGCTGCCTGGCTGCGCCTCTGCGTAGGACCCGGAGGGAGGACAAGCTGCTGCTTCCAGGAGCTGCTTGAGGTAAGTGCCTCCTGGAGCCCCAACCCACTGTCCCAGCCCTGATCCCCCCTCCTGCTCTCCAAATCCCTTGGTCCCAGCCTAGAGCACCCTCCTACATCCCAAATCCCTCATCCCCAGCTCAGAGCCTGCACCCCCAGCTGGAGCTCTCAAACCCCCTGCACCCCAAACTCATTTCTGGCCCCACCCCAGAGCCTGCACCCTGAGCCAGAACCCCCCCCCCCGTACCCTAACTCTCTGCCCCAGCCCTGATCCCTCTCCTGCCCTCTGAACCGCTTGGCCCAGCCTGGAGTACCCTCCTACACCCCAAATCCCACAGCTCCAGAGCCATCAGTTCCTGATATAGCCCTTACCCCCATCCCAGCATCCTGAATGTCTCATTTCTGGCCCCAGCCCAGAGCCTGCACCCCCAGCCAGAACCCTCACCCCCTTCTACACCCCAACCCCAATTTTGTGAGCATTCATGGCCTGCCATGCAATTTCCATTCCCAAAAAGTTTGCCCACCCCACTCATAACTGCTTATTTCCTGCACCCTTCTCTGAAGCATCTGGCATTGTAGAGGTGCCAGTTTCCATTGGCTGTATTCCTGGAGATTTCATCACATGACAGTCTAGTAATCTTTAATTCCGGGAGACTCCAGTCCAAGCCTGGAGGGTTGGTAACCTCAGGACCAGCTGCCTGAGGCATGGCACTGCTGGGTGGATACCAGGACGCTGCCTGCAGATAAAGGGGCCAGCGGAGCAGCCCTGCCCCCGCAGCGCCCCCCGGCCCGAGACAGCTCAAAGGGGGGGGGGCGCACCCGGCGGCTCCCCAGGACCCCAGCCGGGCTGACAGGGAGACGCCCGGGGCCGAGGCTGCAGCGCCGCGGGACAGACTCAGGCGGGGCCCGTAGCACAGGCCCCCAGGCGCTCTCCCGCCCTCAGGCGGCGCCCGGGGGGGGAGGGGCAGCAGGGAGCAGCGGCCCCGCCCCGCCCCGCCCCGCCCCGCCCTCCATGGCCGCGCGCTCGGAGCGGCTCTTCCGGTTCCGGGGCAGGCGGCGGCGGCGGGTCGGCGCGATGGTGCTGCTGGAGAGCGAGCAGGTGCGGGCCGGGCCGGGCCGCCGTCCCCGGGGCTGCCCCGGGCCCATCCCGCTCCATGGGTCGGGGGCTGCCGGGCGCTCCTTCGGCCCCTGTCCGGCCGAGCCGCGCCGCTCCCGTGCGGGTCCCCGCGGGTCCCCGCCGCTCAGTGGCCGCTGGACACGCTCCGCGGGGCACGGGCTCCCCTGCCCTGCCGATAAGCCCCAGGGCCGGCAGGGCTCCGGGCCTCGCCTAAGAGCCCGGGGCAGCGGCTGCGGCTAGTCGGTCTGGCTGCCGGCAGCGGTTGCTTGGAAGCTGCGGCCCGGCCCTTAGTGCCGCTTTCACCGTCTGCGGGGCTGGTTTTCCCCGGGCGTTGCGCCCAGCAGGGACCAGTGACAACAGTGGGGGCGGCCTGACTTTCAGGTTCTCTCCTGCCAGCAAATTGCGGTTCTGCTTGATGTGCAAACGCTCAAGAAAGCGTCTAAATCGAGCTGAAGTGTCTTCCTCGGACTTTAAAACTAAACTTTTATAAAAGAGCACAGTAATGCTAATACGGATGCCACTAACTTCTAGATTTTACAAAACGTTGATAAAGACTGTTCCCAACAGGCCTACTTTAAATAGCTTAGGTCCCTCTGTCTTTTGGGTGAAGGAAGCTATATAAATATTTCTTCATACAACACCTACACTGGTTTAATCCAGGCAAATTCTGTGTATAAATTGCTGGGAGGCATTGTGTTGTAAGAATGCTACTTTAATGAGACATCTGTCGTTAATTACATTGAGAATGGCAGTATTTGCCACCTAGCAGAAAACTTTCCTGTCTATTGACCCCCCCCCTTCCAGTCTTAACCAGAGATGGGTCTCTTCTTTCATTTACAGTTCTTGACAGAACTAACAAGGCTTTTTCAAAAATGCAGAACCACAGGGAGTGTTTACATAACACTGAAAAAATGTAAGTATCAGTGCCTTTATATTTGATTTAAATGGACAGTGTTCCTTTAATCCAAGTTCTCCTGTTCCTAATACCGTTATCACTAAATGAGAATTTAAAAAATCCAGTTTTAGCGATTTATGCTCTTTGTATACTTTTTGCATTTCTCTCAGCTTAGGCAAAGAAAAGTCAAGTCATTTCACTTTCAAATTGTTAGTGATGCACTGTTTGAAATTTAAACATTGCAATGAAATATTGAACAGCTGTCACTGGAACTTTTTAAAAGAGATATTATGGAAATTTTATTTCTCAGATTTATAAATGCTGTAGAGAGGAGGTGAACTGGACCAGCAAAATAGCTCACTACCCGTTCCTGAGGGGAGGCATATGCTGCGTAGCTTCAGGGTATATAACCTGTGCAGAAAAATCTTTGATATGGTGTCTTGGATTCCAAATTGCTTTTACAAGCAAGTGGTATACAGGTTGTTGGTGGTGGTGGTGGTTGGCATCCTCTTGATGCACTGAGATTTTGGAAAAATTTATCGGTTTTAATAAAATCTGGATAAACAGATTACGACATGCCTTGTGTTTTCAATACAGATGATGGTCGAACAAAACCCATTCCACGTAAGGGCCATGTGGAAGGTTTTGAGCCAGCGGACAATAAATGTCTTCTGAGAGCAACGGATGGGAAGAAAAAGATTAGCACAGTGGTAAGTAGCAAATCTGGGTCAGAGAGAGCATGCAAACTCGTTTGTTCCTGAAATAATTGCCTGCATCATTCAGGCTGAAGGCCAACTTTAGCTCATGTAGCATTATCTGGAATTTCTACATGTGGTGAATAAACCATCAGTGTCAGGTCTGAGAGCAGTCACAGCTTGGGCATATGACAATAGCATGGGCATTTGGATGCTGGAGATACGGGGCTCAGTGTTCCTTAGAGAGTTTGAATGTGCTGTGGGAGAACTTGAATGAATGTCACAAATGAATGAAAAGGAATCTGAAAAGAGTATATTATGTTGAAAAACTAGCCAGGATAATTTAGTCTGTAATATAGACAAAGTGGAAGGCACTGGAATAATCTAGGGTGACCAGACAGCAAACATGAAAAATCAGGACAGTGGGTAATATGAGGCTATGTAAGAAAAAGACCCTAAAATCGGGACATCTGGTCACCCTAGAATAAGCCGATGTAATTGGCTTGGGACTTTACAGTGAGGATTGTTCACTGTTTGAAGTTTGTAGATTTGTAGAGGAAATGCTACCCTTTTACTGAGAGGTGACTTAAATTGGTGGTGGTAGGAGGGGGAATAGTCCTCCAAAAAACTAGATCTGTTACCGAGAGTACTTTCCTGTTACCCCTCCACATGTGGTCTCTGAACCTATTTTGATGCCAACTCTTCATGAGATTGAATGTGATCACTTGATCAGACATAAGTGCTGCTAGGTGGGACCTGGTGTTTAACTGACAGGCAAACGTCTATTGAAATTTTTAGTCCTAGGATAAAATGTTTCCTGTATTTTATGCTTAACATCCGAATTTGCTTTTCACAGGTAAGCTCAAAGGAAGTAAACAAATTCCAGATGGTAAGTTTCCTATGTTCTCTCTTATCTTCTTTTTGTTCTTCTGTATTGTAAGGAGGAATATTCGATAATTTAAGATAAGCCATGGAAAGCTACAAATCATTCTTCTAGCTCTTTCACATCTCTCAATGGGTTGGTTGGTTAAATATTTAAGTTATAGGACAGATGCTTCCATATCTTGGTATGTATATGGTCTTTCCATTTGCATGACATTCTCCAAAGCATCTTATTTAACTCTTGTGTCCTTGTGAGGAAGAAAAGAGTGGTTTCCTGATGAGTTTGAACATTCTGTAAAAAGGAGCTGTGTGGAAATATAGGTTATCTAAAATGGAGATTTTGTAAACTTTTATTTTTTACTCCAGTGCACTGCCTCTGAGTATTTGGTCTATCTTAAAGATGCTTATTTCATGATTGCAGGCCTATTCCAACCTGTTGAGAGCTAACATGGATGGCCTGAAGAAGAAAGACAAGAAAAGCAAAAATAAGAAAAGTAAAGCAACCCAGTGATGGAACATAACGACTTTCCATTACTGCAAGACTTGCATTCTAGCCTTCAAAGTCCATTTTTTCCTAAGTCAACACTTTCTTTTGGCGGTAGAATACTGAGATGTGAACAATACCTTCACTTAAATAAAATGAAAATAAAAGGTAGTTTCTGTAGATTGTTATTTGGCAGGAATATTCACAAGATTAGACTGAAACCTCTTCACTCTCAGCTGCCATGTTTTGTTACACAGGATAGTCTGTAAACTGTTTTGGGGGATGCAAGGGGTGGTCACAAGGGCAAAGTAAGAGTAGATCTTAAGTAGTGAATGAAAGCCTAATTCTGTAGATAAGCCCCATGTAAACTAAGTAGGGAAGTTGAGAATTAGTGGGAGCGTTGACTTTTTTTCTATTTTAGCTTCTAGAAGTGGTTGGAGGTTAAGAGGTCATGACCAAAAGAAGCAAGTCCTAGAACTTCATGTTACAATTGCAATGACTGCTTTAGTAAAAGTCTCATTCTTATGAATGTGTTCAGGGATTTGGTGCTTCTTACTTTGAATGGTTATATTGCTACCACTCTGAAAATTGTAAATATAGTATCTTGATGCTTTGTTGTGAAACAGTAATATTTGCTTGTTCCTATTAAACAATCAGAAGTGCATTTGGTTGAAATGACTACTGTAATTGTATTGGTCTTTAGTGAATGATTAGTCTGATCATACGCTAGTCCATGTTTGCAGTGGGGATCCAAGCAGCCAGTTACACAGGTCTTGTACTACTTACAAGTAGTGATACAGGCATGAGAACCCCTCCTTCTGCACATACATAGTGATCTTCTGTACTTGTATAAATAGGTATGGAATCTTCTTGTAGCAGTCTGAGCTGTCTATAATTTCTGTTCTAAAAAACTAGTGGCCTCTTCCCCGGTCACTCTTTGCTGAAGGTAAAGTTTGATAGCAGCATGTAGGAGGGTCATAGTAAGGCTAGCTATGTAATAAAGGGGCAGAGACTGCAGCACTGGAAAGTTCACTTGAGTACAGGACTAAGATGGCATACCATAAGCAGCTTAAAGAAAGGCACTGTATACCTATGTAGTCAAACCAAATGCTGTACTTGTGCTAGGGTCAATGAAACTCTCAGAATGGGGAAAGCTGCTGGACTTTAGGGTGGCAAAACTCCCCCCTCCCCCCCAAACAAAAGACAAAATTAAGCAATCCTGTAAATAAAGTTGTACCCTTAATTATAAGGGGAACTGGGATGAATGTCTATATTATCATACCACTTAGGAGCCCCAGTTGTGGAACAGGATCAAGGTCTGGTAGGCACAATGCAAACTAAGAATACAGTCTCTGCCCCAAAGAGCTTACAGTCGAAGAAGTTAGGATTGCCTAAACCTTTCTATCCTAAGATCCTGTTCTTACTTAACATTGCTAACCTTTTGGGCTTGAATTTTCCATGTTGGGGTTCTGCTTGGGCTGTCGGGTTTTTTTTTTGGTGGGGAAAGTTACAGCTAACACAATTTAGCTGTTTCTGAAACTGTGGTTTAAGAAAGATTCTTAGTTTCTCAGTGGAATAGTTTTAGCACTTCCATAGTGTGGAGTAAGGACTTGAAGCTTTGCAGGTGGTGGGGATCAGAGAGGTGTCTTACGTTGTCCTGGAGAAATTTCACCCATCCTTGATTGTGTTATAGTAGGGCTGTCAAGTGACTAATTGTGCTGTTAATAGAAAAGCATTTATTTAAATATTTTTGGATGTTTTCTACATTTTCAAATATATTAATTTCACTTACAACACAGAATACAAAGTGTATGGTGGTCACTTTATATTTGTTTTTTATTACAAATATTTGCACTGTAAAAAACAGTATTTTTCAATTCACCTAATACAAGTACTGTAGTACAAGCTCCTTATCATGAAAGTTGAACTTACAAATGTAGAATTGGGAAGAAAACTTATGTTTGAATGCAGTTATTTTTTTCTTCCCAATTCTACATTTGTAAGTTCAACTTTCATGATAAGGAGCTTGTACTACAGTACTTGTATTAGGTGAATTGAAAAATACTATTGTTCATTGCAAATGTATATAGAATACAAGGTTTACAGTGCTCACTTTATATTTGTGTTGTAATTGAAATATATTTGAAAATGTAGAAAAAAGCCACAATATTCAATACATTTCAACTGGTATTTTGTGTATCAGTGCAATTAAAACTCCAATTAATTGATTCATTTTTTCATTTAATTGCCTGAGTTAACTGTGAATAACTGATAGCCCTAGTTATAAGCCTCTAACAATCACCACTGGACATGCTTAGAGGCATGTTAGCAAAATTCCTTAAGTATGCTGCTATCTGTACTGAGTATGCTCTGGGCCAAGACTTTCCCTGAAATTGGTCCTTCCTGCAGCCAGATCTCAGAACTGAGAGAAGAGGCTGTCACATAAAGGAAGAGCAATAAGAGGCAATGAGAGCAGAGTGGAAATGGTGGGTCTAACCATCAGAAAACTCCCCTCTAGATGCATGGGGGATGGGCGGGGGGGTTAAGTTAAGGTTGCTGGGGCATCTTAAGTCCACTTATACCTTTACTTTTAAAAATCATTCCTAAAACGCACTCCCTCTTTCCCCTGATTTTATTGCTTAAGCTGTTGGGACACAGTGGTATTTATTTTCAAAGCAAACCTGTTTTATATTAGTGTTGTAAAATTCATTCCTACTGATTCTTGCTCCTCCACCATCTGCAGCTGGCTTACACAGGAAGTGAATGTTATATAAGGGGATTGTAAGACCCCTTATTTTAAGAACATTCATGGGGTTTTTTATCCCGTATACTGATGATTAATGCCATACATATTTGAAAAACACTGGCTACTTACTTAAACTAGCTTTTTAAAAAATAAATTTAGTTATAGTACTATTCAGTAGTCTGCAGCATTAACTGATGTAATAAGGCAGCTGCAAGTTAGACATTCTGGAACAGCTCTGCAGTTCTTTTGCTGAGTCAGTTTCATTTTCCTTGCTTAACACTGATATTGTGCAAGCAAATACTATTACATGAAAAGTTTAGAAGTGTAAGGTACAATGTCTTTCAGTAATCTGACTGCATTAAGAAACATGACCATTTAACATTTATTTTGAACTTTTTAATGACACTTTTAATACATTTTACATATAAAAATGCAAAGTATGAAGCTGGCTACTACACACTAAAAAAATAAAGGCAGTAATTGCCCAAGTCTCTTTATATCACAGTTTACTGAAATTTCATGAAGTGTATATATATTCCTATATCAAAAGTCATAATGAATGTACAACAATTATTTCACATTATTTAATTAATGGTTCCAGATTATGTATCTTTTGGTAGCGTCACATGCTATTTAAGCATCCCACCAACAGAATTTAGAACTAAAACAGAATTTTGTAGCAGTCATCTCGATAAGAGTACAGGATAAGCACAGGAATTCTGTAGAGGAAAAAGGACAGTGTTAGAATTTACCTCCAAGAGAACAGAGTAAGTCAGTGATCATTCTAAACCCTCCAAAAATAGTAATGTCTAGAGACAGAGTAAATTATGGCCTCTGAATTCTCCTAAGACCCTTAGAGATAGGAAAGATCTTATTGTACATCAGTCAATCCTGCTGTAAATGCAGGATTGTTCCAATTAATTTTTCTTGTGTTATGTCCACTTATTTTAACAGGATCCAAGTAATGGTATTGCTACAATTTCCCTGAACAGACATCACTGTCAAAGCTTTTCCTAAAATTTAGCCTAAATTTTTACTCCTAATTTCAACCCTTTCCTCATTATACCTCTTTTTGCTACCCTAAATAAAAATGATCTCCCATCCCTTAATGTTTCCAGATGACTAAGGCTTTGAATTCTAGAACAGAGAATTAAATTTTCTTCCACTTAGGCAGAAGGGGAGAGAGATTTAATTTTGACCATGCAAGGGGCTATCTAATTTATGTAGAACAACATGCACCATCACTGGGGACAGGTAGCATATAATTTAATGGAATGTCAACACTTCAAAGAAGTGGAATACTGGAAACCTGCTGACTATTTGTGAAAGGGTTAGTGCGTGTGTGTTGCAAAAACACCTGAACTTAAAAGGGCCAGGTAAGGATTGATAAAACTTCTCACTTTACAGTAGCTTAAACACTATTTTATTGGCTTTCAATAGCAGCTAAGTGGCAAAGAATCAAGTTGGGAGCACCTCGACACTCAATTTTAATATACTTACCTTTTCTGAGAATGTTCTGTCTCAAATTTAGTTTTTTCTCCTCATATAAAGTAGAGGTTGAGTGTGGAAATGTTATCTAAACAACTAAAAAAAGTTAACAGAAGATCCTCTGGAAGTCTCCTACTAAAGGAGAGAGTGCAGTCATTGGGTTTTAGTATTCAGAGCTTTACAAGCTGTTGAGGAATACTGGAATTTGTCTGTGCTGTTAATGCATGATTAGGGATGGTGTCATTGTTTTCTAAAGTGTTTGAAAGGCACTATTATTAGAAAGCCAAATTCTAGTCTCATTGAATGGCTCACCAAAGTTAACTGAGTACTGCTCATGTTGGAGAGGAAAGAGTGGCTCGCAACAAAATGCACAGAAAGTTAAATATTAACTTTGAAATATTCAATTTTTAAGAGAATGAAATGGTCAATGAAAAGTTAAACCAGGAATTTTGAGTTCTAAATTATTTTCTTCTACACTTTTTTCTGCATTTATGCTGAGGGTATTTTATGATACACTTTATTATGTATCAATGGAAAGAGTTTGTTTAAAAGGTCCTTAACCTTTTCACCTATGCCAAATATCTGCAGCTTCCACCAAAATCAGTGGGAGCCATGGATACTGAATAGTCCTGAAGTCCAAGTCTTTGTCAGAAGGGAAATTCTGCACAGTTGACATAGGAGAAGATTCCCAGCTATCAGAACCCACATCTGTCTAAATCTGTTACTAGTTATGCTGCCAAAAGCCAAATGTGTAAATTACCCAGAAAGGAAAATGTGATGATTAAATGTCGACTAACCTCTCCCTGTCAAGAATTTACATGTCCCACAGCTCAGTTACATACTTATATAAACTGTGGTGTTTAGGTTTCAGAGTGGTAGCTATGCTAGTCTGTATCAGCAAAAAGAACGAGAAGTACTTGTGGCACCTTAGAGGCTAACAAATTTATCTGAGCATAAGCTTTCGTGGGCTAAAGCCCACTTCATCAGACCCACGAAAGCTTATGCTCAAATAAATGTTAGTCTCTAAGGTGCCACAAGTACTCCTGTTCTTTTTGTGGTGTTTAGATGAATGTTAAGACTATAATGTTAGTTATAATGTTAACCTTAAGACTATAAAAATGGGGACAAGAGGACCAGTCAGGTGTGTTCACCTTAAGAGGGTGCATTCTTTGCCTTTCTCTACAGAAAATTTACAGCAGCCTATTTACCACAGTTAAAATGTGTGGAACAGCTCAATTGTTGCAGCACCTACAGTAGTGTAACAAATATATTTACCTCTTTTCTATTTTGATATTGTAAATTTCATCACAAACGGCTTGTAGGTATCTCTGCTTTGGTAATCGTGACATCAGTTGTTTTACAGTCGTGTAAAAGGCTTGTTCATCTCCATCATACTGTAAGGAAAAAAGGACAAGAGGAATTTTCATATATATTACATTTCATTATGAATGAAAAAACAGTGTCACTGAGGGGAGGGTTCACTTTTCTGAATAGTAATACTCTATTTCTTAACCTGCCAAAAAACTAGCTTCTTGAAACAAAATGCACAAAACTGCATGTACAACGTGACTGTGTTACAGCAGAGATCTTTGTAAGGAGGTTGCTGGTGATCAGCTTCTCCCCTCCTACAGTAGGACAGCAGCATCATGCTGTGAAGGCTGGAGTGGCCCACTTTTACTCTACAGAGTTATCACCATTGTAGAAACACGTGATCCTCCTGTCCCACCCCTGTTCTTTCACATGTACATGCACCAGATCATTCTTTGGTCTCTTCTGCCACGGATGGGCTTTTCCCCTTCTGAACTGATATAAAAGCCACCCCTTTCCCTCCCACTGCTTCAGTCTCCTGACTTGTCCACAGTACCATAATTTATCCTCAGCTCAACTTCCCAACAGCATTGAGAAATGGGGATAAGGTTTTTGCTTATTGACTCAATTCCTCATCTTATGCTGTTTGGGTCATCCTCCCTCACAAAGAACTCCATCACACATCTTTGCTGCGGTATACTCCCATGCTGCAGCAGAACAAAACTCGCATTATACACTGTAGCTCACAGGGTTCTGAGCAGTAGCCATAACACTAATCAGAATCATGTTAATTTCAATGGCTGCTGCCTGGGAAAGCCAGGAGCAGCCAGAGCTCAAGACAACACTGCTCTGTTCACATTCAGCAGGGTATCTTCATGAACAAAGACTGAAAGCTGAAATTCTGCAAAAATTGTTGGCTAAGGACTCCACCAACTCAAGAGGGAAAGTTCCCTACTTGGGCATTTGGCAAATGGATCTTTCAAGGCTTGTTCTAAACCCTTTGTGTCTGTACAGAATTGTTTAGCCTTTCTTAAACTCTTAAAAAAAACAAAACTGGGTGAGAATTTTACCATTGACTTCAATAAGGACAGGATTTCACCCCCATTAACTTCAAACCTTTGAAAACCTACTGTTAAATCCAAATTACATATACACAACTCATTGCTTACCTCTAGTGACAAGAAGTGTATTAGAGTTTCTTTTGACAGATCTACCTGCAAAAATAGCAGGGCAAAGATGTCAATGTCAAGGAATCAAATGTTATATAGTTTAACAAGTAAAAGTAACTTATTTTTCCAGTTCTAGTCCTGGCATCATTCTGGCCATGTGAAGATCTCAAAATTTAATCTCTAATTTATAAAGAAGTTTTGCAAACACATTTGGACTGCATCAGAATTTTAGGCATTTCCAAAGATAATTTATGGTTGGCAGAGCTCATCTGTGTACATGGAAAGTCTTCCCTTAATTTCAAAAAAGGTAAACATGCTTATTCCTAAAGGGCACATAGGAAGGATGCACTATTTTTAACCTCTTCAGAAAGTGTTGAGAGGGAACCCAGAAAGTAACATTTAAATATGCTTTATAGTGATACGCTGCAGCAACAAATTACTATTAAATCCACCACAACACAGGAGTTAGAGGTGCAAATAGTTAAAATGTAAACATTTTACTATATGCAACAGTCTCAATTCATACAGCAGGAAGCTTTCTCAATATACTAGCTAAACATTGTGTGGGTTTTATTTTACAACAGATTTCTAAATTTGGTTATAATTGCTAATTCTAAAATTTGAGATTACAGCTGGTGACAGCTACCTTGCTAGCCATTAACATTAAAGACTCTAATGACCAAGCATTTGCCATTTCATTTAGGCTGTAGAAAACAGACTTACGGCTAAAATTTCAATCTCACTTGTTTTCTGCTGCAGATTAGTAATGAAGGTCTGGAGTCTTGTTTGTACCTGCATATTAAAATTAATAGTGGTTAAAAGTTGCATACAAATTTCTCCTGTTACACTGATGTTGGGAACCTTTGTTTTCTATTTCAGGAAACATAAGATTTAATTCTCAGTAATGCCAGATGGTCAATTGTTAACTAGGAATATGCGGGCATCTTACATTAACATCAGGAGCATGAGCACAGGGCTCATGCCCACTCATGAAGTATTTTTGCCAATTATGAGTAGAGTGGTAGGAGAGATGATATTAGGACTAATGAGGTTAGGCAGAATTAACACATGATTATGAATTTCCCTAGACAGAGTCAAAGATATGCTGTTCCTGGGCACTAGTGGAGGCCACCTTTCACAAAGATAAGAGAAGACACCACTTTAATCAGAAATTGGCAGTAGAATCACAGAAGGCAGTCCTGGAATACACTCTAGCTCTTCTGCATTTCAGAGAAGATAGCTGCATTTTGGGCAATAGGATATTGAACTGCTGGTGCATTCAGTCCCATTACATTGCATTACTGCCTCCTTTCTGGAGCAGGATGAGAATCCAGCAGTCTATAAAAATTGTTGCATTCTTACATTAAAAAATGGGTTTTGCTGATATGGAAGGAAAATTATATCCCATTATACAATCCAAGTATTTTGGAAGCCAGTACATCCTGAATTTTCTATCCTCTTTGGATTGGAGCCTGTTCTTTTTTTCTTACGTTTGGTTCATTGTTAGCATCCAAGTGAGGAAAACTCCATTTTTCTTTCATACAGTGGTCTAACATTATACCACTAAACATTTTGTTTTAAGCAAAGCGGGGCACTGTTAGTATGCATCATGTTGGAAAACTTTTGCTTGCACCCCCTAGCTTGACAGGCCATAATGAAATATTAAACTATAGAGGGCAAATGTTTGAGTCCATTGCATACACATTAAATACAAAATATGAAAAATTCCACCAAGATTTCAACAGCTTCCACCCCACCATCAACCTCAGCCTGGACCAATCTACACGGGAGGTCCACTTTCTAGACACCACAGTGCAAATAAGTGATGGTCACATTAACACCACCCTATACCGAAAACCTACCGACCACTATGCCTACCTTCATGCTTCCATCCCGGGCACACCACAAGATCCACTGTCTACAGCACTGAGGTACAACCGCATCTGCTCTAACCCCTCAGTCAGAGACCAACACCTACAAAATCTCCACCAAGCATTCTCAAAACTACAGTACCCGCACGAGGAAATAAGGAAACAGATCAACAGAGCCAGACGTGTACCCAGAAGCCTCCTACTGCAAGAAAAAACCCAAGAAAGAA
Organism: Mauremys mutica; assembly: GCF_020497125.1. Lineage (NCBI taxonomy): Eukaryota > Metazoa > Chordata > Testudines > Geoemydidae > Mauremys > Mauremys mutica. Next base: position 154,793 of record NW_025422797.1, read on the forward strand.
ACCAACAGGACTCCACTGGCCATCACATACAGTCCCCAGCTAAAACCCCTCCAACGCATCATCAGGGATCTACAACCCATCCTGGACAATGATCCCACACTTTCACAGGCCTTGGGTAGCAGGCCAGTCCTCGCCCACAGACAACCTGCCAACCTGAAGCATATTCTCACCAGCAACTGCACACCGCACCATAGTAACTCTAGCTCAGGAACCAATCCATGCAACAAACCTCGATGCCAACTCTGCCCACATATCTACACCAGCGACACCATCACAGGACCTAACCAGATCAGCCACACCATCACTGGTTCATTCACCTGCACATCCACCAATGTAATATACGCCATCATATGCCACCAATGCCCCTCTGCTATGTACATTGGCCAAACTGGACAGTCTCTAAGGAAAAGGATAAATGGACACAAATCAGATATTAGGAATGGCAATATGCAAAAACCTGTAGGAGAACACTTGAACCTCCCTGGCCACACAATAGCAGATCTTAAGGTGGCCATCCTACAGCAAAAAAACTTCAGGACCAGACTTCAAAGAGAAACTGCTGAGCTTCAGTTCATCTGCAAATTTGACACCATCAGCTCAGGATTAAACAAAGACTGTGAATGGTTTGCCAACTACAGAACCAGTTTCTCCTCCCTTGGTTTTCACACCTCTACTGCTAGAACAGGGCCTCATCCTCCCTGATTGAACTAACCTCGTTATCTCTATCTTGCTTGCATATATATATATATATATATATATATATATATATATATATATATATATATATATATATATATATACCTGCCCCTGGAAATTTCCACTACTTGCATCCGAAGAAGTGGGTATTCACCCACGAAAGCTCATGCTGCAAAACGTCTGTTAGTCTATAAGGTGCCACAGGATTCTTTGCTGCTTTTACAGATCCAGACTAACACGGCTACCCCTCTGATATATGTTTAACTTGTAACCTTAACATTTTCTTAAGCACTCAAAAGTCAGGAAATGCCAGAATTAAGGTTCCACATAGAATCTTCACTGAGCTCTCTTGTACACATGCATTATGACAGAAAATAAGACAGAAAATATCATATTGCCTCTATATAAATCCATGGTACACCCACACCTTGAATACTGCATGCAGATATGGTCGCCCCATCTCAAAAAAGATATATTGGAATTGGAAATGGTTCAGAAAAGGGCAACAAAAATGATTAGAGGTACAGAACGGCTTCCATATGAGGAGAAATTAATAAGACTGGGACTTTTCAGCTTGGAAAAGAGGTGACTAAGGTGGGATATGATAAAGGTCTATAAAATCATGAGTGGTATATAGAGAGAAAATAAGGAAGTGTTATTTACTCCTTTTCATAATACAAGAACAAGGGGCCACCAAATGAAATTAACAGGTAGCAGGTTTAAAACAAACACAAGAAAGTTTTTTTTCCACACAATGCACTGTCAACCTCTGGAACTCCTTGCCAGAGGGTGTTGTGAAAGCCAATACTATAATGGGGTTCAAAAGGGAGCTAGACAGATTCATGGAAGATAGGTCCATCAATGGCTATTTGCCAGGATGGGCAGGGATGGTGTTCCCTAGCCTCTGTTTGCCAGAAGCTGGGATTGGGTGACAGAGCATGGATCACTTGATGATAACCTGTCTGTTCATTCCCTTTGGGGCATCTGCCATTGGCCACTGTCAGAAGACAGGATACTGGGCTTGATGGACCTTTGGTCTGACCCAGTATGACCGTTCTTATGTTCTTATAATAGCCTTGCCCCCAATCATGTGGGAAGTCTGTGTTAGAGCGAAGAACTGGTCTCCTTGGGTCCCATTTCAATGCTTTACACCCATGAAAAAAATCCATTTTCCTCTTCTTGTAACCCTTTGCCTCATTCACTGTCCATGCTGCAGACTAAAGAAGGCACAGATCCTGCAGGACAAGCAGCCTGTGATCATGATATTACAGCTACATGCAGGCCAGAAAAAAAAATTCAAACCAAAACCGAAAGAAGAAAAAAAAAACTACATATACCTGAGTTTCATAACGCCGTCTGACACTGGCAGGCAATTTTTCAGGAGCTATAACACTCACATTTGGCACTACAGAAGTTCCATGTGGTTCAAATAAACCTAAAATGCAAACAGTTTGAGAATGTATTCTTTCTTCACATAAACAAGCATGTTATATCCTGTTTTAAACAAAACTACCCCCCACTAATCTTAATGGGTCAAGACTTATTTACTACTATGATGGGTGCTATTGAAGCAATTATGCAATTTTTGTGGCTGCAACTTAAAGGGACTCATCCTGCAAAATCTTCTGATTCTTACAGGATGGAACCTGGTTGAGAGTCGTCTCCATTAGTTTTCTGCACTGTCCGCATTGTAAATCACATCACTTTGCAGCAAGATAGCCACTTCCAGCTACAGAATCAGAAATGTCTACTGTAAACAAAGTTTTAGTTTATTCAGTGTGGCAAGAAGTCTTTCATGCCTTGTGAACATTTTGACTGGTGGGCCAAGCAAAATGGTTTCATATTTCCTGTAAGTTTATTATAAAATGACTTCTGCATTTTATAGGAAAATGTAATTTAAACTTTTCAAATTTTAGACACAGCATTTGAGATTAGAAAGAAATTACTCTAGCCAGGTAAAAGTTGTAAGGAAAGACGTTTGTGGTTTGTTTATAGCAATTCTTGTAATGTGATTAAAATATATACTACTTTATTGCAAAGAATGTTCACTATACACAAAAAGTCAATTTTAGAATTAGCGATTATATACCTGAAGTATTAGCAAATGATCCTTTTAGATTCTGTACTGAGAGAGTATCTGAAGTTTCTCTAAAAGCAAGCAAACAAAAACAGTTATAAAAATAGACACATAATGTACAAGCAGTACAGTAATGTAAGCTACTGTTAGCAAACTTTCACATGCAAAGGTATTTTGTATTCTTTTCACTCCAATTAGCTGAAAAAAATGTAATGGAGATTTTCAGCATATATTTGCAAATTAAATCCTGTATTTTTGATTAGTTAAGAAATGCCAACACACAATTAAACTTGTTAATTTAAAAAGAACTGTCTTCAACAATCATAGTAAACAGCAAAACTTTCCTTGCTACATTCACTAATTGTAAGTGGGAAATATTTTAGACACCAGGTTTCTTTTTCATTACCTTGCTACTCCTATATAGGATCTTGCATTTATGTCATATAAAGTTGCTTCAGTAACATAACAGTCATGTTAACTTCAATAAATGAATGTCAAACAGGAAAAATAGTTGGACTTCATGGCCTGATCAAGCAGGAGGAGATGAGCAGCAGGCAAAAGAAAGAGCTTTTCTTGCAAATCAAATTGTTAAAAAAACACCCACATAGCTGGACTTTTCTTCAAATGAGTCCCAGTATAGAAGTTTCCTATTACAGAGCTACGCTTTGCAAAGCTATTCAAGAATAATACTGACGGCCAAACTTTTGATGATTATTGCATGTACATCCATGACAGTATAAAAGTAAAGACCTGATTATTCAGGCCGCACTGTTGCTTTCACATGCCCATGTGCATACTTGAATGGTTCTAATAAATGCAAGAATTTTACTGTAAGCTTTTTGGAGCAGGGACCTCTTTTGTTCTGTTTGTACAGCACCTAGCACAATAAGGCCCTGGTCCACGAAAGGGGCTCATAGGTGCTACTGCAATACAATTAATAAGTAATATCAAAGTTTAGGCAGGTATGCTCACATGTTGCAAGTTTGACCAATTTTGCTCACATAGAAGCCCAGCTGAAAATCTGGCCCTAAATCTGTAAAACAGTAGGAAGAATACTTCAAAATGTTACTCTCAGTTGCCTTCAGCAAATCTCAAGACATAACAGAAGTCATACTATCACATTATTTTCCTTCTTTTTCAAAAAGGAATTTGGCAAATCTTTCTCAGTGGTAATTTTAATTAAAAATCAATGTAATAGAAACCTCAACTGAAGTCTTATTTTGAAAGACCTTTAATTTGACTACTCCTGTTCACTATTTATGCAGCTACCTGTTACTTCTTTCATCGCAGACTTTAGTCTTCAGTTTCTGGGCCAGGTGATCTACTAGCTCAGTCTCTAAAATCCTTTTCTCCGTGTGCCTTTCCTTCTCGAAGGATTTCACCTACAAAATGGTAATTTAACATTTTAATGAGTTTGCTAAATCTGGAAATCTACATAAATATACCGTGGAAATAAAGAAAAGTAAGTTTGAATAGGCTCATCACCTATTAAAGATGTAATTATCAAATGGAATAAAACTGAGACTGAGACTCAGTTCATCTGGAAACTGGCCAATTAAACCCTCTGGCTTGGTTGATTAGATTTCTGCAACCAAATAACTAATAATAATTTCTTTTGCATTTTCACTGCTTAGGCTTGGCCGCTTTCACTTGTTAATATGGGATAATGACGTCTGGCTGGTGTCCGGAGGGAAATACTGCGTTAAACACAGGGTTCTCTCTCTCTGTTTTAAATTAAAGGATTAATTTGGAATGTGGTTGCCTTTCACTGAATTTGCAGAGAGGTAACTCTCTAGCATTTAAACCTACACATATTTGCTCAGTTTTTGTTTTATTAATTATGAAAAGACTAATTAAACTAGAGAATCGCTCTGCCATTTAATATATTGACATGCTCTTTGTATTTCTGCTCTAACGTAACAAAATACCATCACTAGGTTTTAAAGATTAAATGCGTTTTTTTCATTGTATCTTTAATGCCTAGATACATCACTCTGTGATCAAATAATTGTCAAGATCAACTTGTTCTTACAGTTAGCATAAGAAGAAGATTAATAATTGAAGTAAGTGAAAAGTATCTTTCTGTTATACATTATAGCTAGGTTATACAATCATGCCATATGGGGCAAATGATTTTAACAGATCACTGTTTTTTTATGAAAATGATTAAAAGAAGTAGCAAAGATAATGCCCAGAATCAGTGACAGCTTTGGGCACCAAAAATCTCTGTTTATGCACAGAAGAGATACAGTACAGACAGTGGCAATTCAAGCTTCCTTACAATAATGCCTTTGCACATTAACCCTCACCTGGAGAGACAAATAGAAATGGTGGGTCATAGTTCTATGTTCTATTTAAACATTGTCTATTTTGCTAGCTGCCAATAAGGCTGCCAATTTTCTTGGTATTTGTTTTGTAATGTAAACAACTGCCCAATTGGAAGAGGCCAGAGACCACCAATTCATTGCATAATGTCACCAAACAGCCATTACGTAGTGGTAACACTTGGTCACTACCTTTTAAAAAAATACACAAATACAGCTTAGATGAGTCTCAGTCTAAGTTACCACATTTGTATTTAAGTTACCAGATTCTTTTTTTCTCCCCAGATAAAAGGGCAACAAAAATGATTAGGGGGCTGGAGCACATGACTTATGAGGAGAGGCTGAGGGAACTGGGATTGTTTAGCCTGCAGAAGAGAAGAATGAGGGGGGATTTGATAGCTGCTTTCAACTACCTGAAAGGGGGTTCCAAGGAGGATGGATCTAGACTGTTCTCAGTGGTAGAAGATGACAGAACAAGGAGTAATGGTCTCAAGTTGCAGAGGGGGAGGTTTAGGTTGGATATTAGGAAAAACTTTTTCACTAGTAGGGTGGTGAAGAACTGGAATGGGTTACCTAGGGAGGTGGTGGAATCTCCTTCCTTAGAGGTTTTTAAGGTCAGGCTTGACAAAGCCCTGGCTGGGATGATTTAGTTGGGTTTGGTCCTGCTTTGAGCAGGGGGTTGGACTAGATGACCTCCTGAGGTCCCTTCCAACCCTGAGATTCTATGATTCTAAAAGAGGAGGGAGACTGGGCCTGGTAAAAAACTAGAAAGCTGGGTCTGCTGTGCATCCACTATCCATTCTTCAGAGTAATTTTGTACTACTTATTAACTCTGAAACTGTACTGAGCTGAAATGCCAACTACTGAATTATAGAGCACTTTCCCCAGAAAATATTGTATGAGCTCCACAAAAACACATAGAAGAGTAGATTATTAATCTGAAGTATTTACGAAAATTCTCCCCAACCCCACCTTTACCTTTACATGATTTCCTTCTTTCTCAGAGACAAGAGTCACATATGTGATCCCAGAACATTTGCAATACTCTTGCAGTTCTTCTTGGGACTAAAACAAGAAAAAGTAATAGAGAAGTGGAGTAGAGTATAAAACGGCAATTTAGACAATCAAAATCTCAAGTTGACTGGAAATACATATATACTGTACGTATTGACCTTCTGAGTAATGAAAAGCTTTGTACATTGGTCCAGGAAGAACAATCTCCTTGTCAATTTCTTTATTTTCATGTTTCAAAGCCTATAACTCGCTAAAGTGTGTTTCACCAAGAATTAGAAGTGGAAGCTGGATATTTGTCTCCGTTGCATCTATTAGCAAGAATGGGCTTTTCTTCCAGTGTTTGTAACGTTCATTACTAGCCCCACTCCTGCACGGAGATCTGCCTGGATGGATCCCTGTCCCTGTGTGGAGCTCCACTGACTTCAACTGGGCTTTGCACAGGGTGTCCACCTGTGCAGTTCTCAGCGAAGAATGAGGGCCAATGCTTGCTGTACTGACGTAAAAGTTTGTCAGCATTAGATGTCAAGGCAGAAAACTGTCCAAGGTTAAGTGCAATCAGGAGGTTGCAACTACCATCTGTGAACAGCCTCGAGGCCAGAAAGGGCCAATGTACACACAGGAAAAAACAAGTGACTTGAAGGGTATTAAACACCAGTTATACCTGCACTTCAACAGCATATAGCCAGATGCAGGAAAAAAGTGAGAAAAA